>NW_008238321.1:9237003-9238451 GCF_000691975.1 Corvus brachyrhynchos | reverse complement strand
CACGACGACGCGGGAAGGTGTTCCTTCCCGGAGGGTGTGTTGCAGTTTTAATTATAATGACAAATGTTGCCGTAAAGTTCCGTCTCGGTTCCTGAATGCAGGCAGAGCACGGAGCACCGGGAAACTCTCCCGTCGGTTTGGGGTACTCGCCCGTCGGACCGGGCACTCGCCCGTCGGCGCAGCGGAGTTGCCAAAGAATTTTCTTGGTTGCGTTATAAATGAGGCTCGGCCGGGTCTGCGGGTCCTCGGGGCGGCGGCCGGGCGGTGCGTGGAACCCGGGGGTGCCAAGGAGGTGGGGACAGTCCCCGCTCCCTGGGCAGGACCCCTCCAACCAGCCCAAAACCCCTCCGGTCCCCAGTCCTCGTCCCGTTCCATGTGGAGCGTGGCTACTCCTCCCGTGCGCGGCGGGACCCGACGGGCAGCGGCGTCCCGGTGCTGGGGAGATGCCGGCCTGCCGGGGTGCCCCCCGCGCAGTCCTTTCCTCCTCCAGCTCTCCCTGGACAGCATCCTCCGCACCCCCGCTCATCCCTGCCCTCCGGGCCGGGCAGCCCAAGGGACCTGCGGTGCTGCCCACGTCCAGGCTGTGATTTGCAGCCTCGGGAAAGCCCCGCGGAGGGAGGGGACATGGGGGGACTGGCATCACCAGGTTCCCCCAGGGCAGAGCCGCCGCTCCCGCCTCTCCGGCCGGGGACTCGCCTCCTCCCGTCAGCTTCGCGCGTTCTGCCGCCGGTTCGCTCTGGATTAAATATTTAGAAGTTTGCAGCGGTGAATAAAGCGATCGTTAATAGAAATTGATGGCACCGATGCAAAGGGGGTGGCACCGGCGGCAGGAACGGCGCGGCTCAGCGGTAGCGGGCGGGGCTCTCCTGGGAGGGTTTTTAAGGGGTTTCACCCCAAGTTAAGGGTTTATCACTCCGAATGCTGTGGCAGCGCCAAAACCCGGGAGCTGCTCTTCACATTTCGGATGATGTCTTTAAAAAGCGTGTTTTTTCCGCCCTGCCTGCCTGGAAAGAATAACCCCGTACCTTCTCAGAGACGAGGCAGTCCGCTCGAATTTAGCACCTAAAATCCCCCGTCAGCACCTCCCGCCGTGCTGCCTGACACCATGCAGGGCTCACACTCCCCCAGACCCTCCGGGTTTGCCATGGCAGCGGGGGCCAGTGGGAAGCGGGGGCCAGTAGGGACCGGGAGCGTGGCCCCAGCTCCAAGAAGTGCAGCGCTGGGCAGTGGGGGGACCCCCGTCCTGGGGAAGGCAGGGATGAAGTTTGCCCGATGACCTGGAGGAGCGAGCGGCCCCGGAAGGGGGGCGGCCTCCCAGGGTGGGCAGTGGGGAAGGACACACACACACCGGGTGGCCGGTGAGCCCTGGCTCGCCACGCCGGGCTCCGCAGCCCCGCTCCGAGCTTGAGTCAGCGCTTCTGTCAGCGGCGGGGATGGGGCAGCGCTCG
>NW_008238321.1:9235107-9236352 GCF_000691975.1 Corvus brachyrhynchos | reverse complement strand
GCCGTGCCCACGCCCGCCCACGCCCCTCACCCCGCGCTGGGGGACGCTCCCCCGGTCCGGCTCTGCCCACGCGTGTCCCAGCCCGGCCGCCGCTCCGGGCTGGGGCAGCGCCGCTCTGTGACAACAGAAAGTGGCTGGAAAGGGGCGAGGCGTCACACGCTCTGCCTCCGGGAGGCAGGGAAAGGCTGAGGGACCGATGGGAAGGCATGAATGAATGAATCTCCACACAGAGCCCCAAGCAGCAGGGAGAGGGAGAGAGGAGGAGGAAGGAGAGGAGGAGGAAGAGCCGGAGCAGGGCAGGCAGCAGCAGACGTGACGCCGGCAGGTAAGGGGGTGCCGGTGCCGCACGGCCCCGCGGTGCCCGGGATGGCAGGTTGGGGGACACAGCCAAAGGGGGACAGGAGCTACCGGGACCCTGCATGGGTTTGGGGTTTTTTTTTTCAGGGAGCATGTTTTTCCCCTGACTCCTTGCAAAATGTGGAGTCCCTAAACTTCGCAGGACTCCTTTCCTCCTCCGGTACTGCTGCCCTGCGCCTGCCGGCTTTGCAGGGTTCCGGGCTGAGCCCGGCGGCAGCTCCCGGCGGGGACCGGCCCCGGCGGCTGGATCTGCCCCGCACCGGGGCAGCCCTGAGCCGGGCCAGCCTGCCCGGCAACGCAACTCGGCCGGGCGTTTAGAGTTACCCTGCCGGGGGTATCCAGCTTCTGCCGCGGCCCCTTTGCTTTGGGGGATCAGTGGGGAGCTCCTCTCCCCCCGGTCTCCATCCCCCTTCGGAGCTCCGTCCCTGCTGTGGTTACATAAGGCAGAGGAGCCCGTAGCCAGCGCTGACGCGGGCCGGATCATCGGGATCGCACCCAGGGATGCCCAGAGCTGAGCTCAGCCTTGTCCGGCTGCTCCCCATCCTCTGCCCCGCTGCCCGCGCTGAGCAACCCACTGCCTGTCCCCGACTGCTGCGGGGACTGTGCGGCACAGGTACACCCCTACACACCCCTACACACCCCTACACACACACACTGCCCTGCCGCTGCCCTTGGCTCTCCCGCAGAGCTGCCCGCACTAGCGGCGCTGGAATGCGCGGAGCCCTTGGAGCGCACAGCCGCACGCACACCTCGTCCCGTGGAGCAGCCTGGCTCCCGCAGACGGGCCCACGCCAAGGCGATGCACACTGGAAGTGTTTGCACACAAACACAGCGCTGCAGGCAGCACACGGGTCACGCTCTCGCGCACACGTGGGCTGGCGCTCGCCA
>NW_008238321.1:9230257-9234958 GCF_000691975.1 Corvus brachyrhynchos | reverse complement strand
TGGCGGGCTGCGGTGGGCAGCTCGGCGGCTGCCCGCAGCTTTCCCCTCCCTGACCGAGGTGCTCCGAGCAGGGATCAATAATGCTTTTCTGATTGGCTTCAATTCCCCATTCAAAGTAGTCACTGCATTAAGACTTGATTTTTCTCCCCTTTGACTCCTGGCCAGATTAGATTGTGAATTTGGCTGATTTCAAGATACTGGGGGAGGGAAGAATCATACAGCAAGCGAGAGAGAACTGAAATATCCTACAGGGTCCCCTGGAGGGGAGAGAAATCAGTCTAGATAAGAGCTTGTTCTCCCCGCTTGGCTAATGCTTCCCTGTTGGATGATCAGAAAACACAAGATCTAACCTCTCACCAGGATGCTTAACTATGAAAGGTCAGGCTTTTGGCTTGTGCTAGGTGCAAGGTTTGTTATTGTGAGCTGTGGTTTATGTATTCCTGTTCTCCCGTCGTATGCTAAACACAGGAGTGCCCGATGCCTGCAAACAGAGGGACGTGGTCAGTGCTTCCGAGGTTTACGAGTCGAGCTCTGGGTGTAACGCTGGGGTTGGAGGAACTGCAATGGGGACGGGACACGAGGTCTGTGTCCTGGAGAGCCCAGAGCCTGTTTGTCAAGTCTCAGCCCCATCCTTGGGCAATTTTTTCCAATAGTTATTTCTCCATGTGTGTGCTGGGGATAAGTGAGTGGGTTATGTCAGTGAAGCCCTACATTCCAGAGGGACCCGGAAAGCAGCACCCAGGAGCATCCCAGCCACGCTGGTTAGGGTGCTCTTCCCGTCTGGCTGCTCCAGGGCCAGGATTTCATGCCAAGAAAAGCCACAGCAGCACAGCATCGCCTGCAGCATCCCAGCTGCCGGCCTTGCTGTGAATTGGTGTTAGCTCCAGGTGAAGCAAAAACTTGGGATTATGTGGTTTCTCAGCAAAGGGCACTGGGAAGGCTGGTGGAGCAGAGGGACTTGTGGAGGAGCTGTTGCAGGATGGTGAGGAGCCTCAGGAGGAGAGGATGTGGGGCTGGAGGCTTGCTGCAGGTAAGCTGTGCTGTTCTGGGCTGTGGGGAGGCAGCTGTGCAGTCACCAACAAGGCTGTGAGGTGCAGGGTTGAGGAGGTGGGAAGCTACTGTGGAGGCTGTAAAGGGGGTATGAGCAGGGAGCACAGCCTTGAGCAGTGTTTGGCATGATTTGGTGCAGCTGCTGGATTTTCTTGGTGTTGCAAACCCAGGGCTTGGGGAGGGTTTGAGTGAGCCCAATGGCAGGACAGCATTGGGGCTGAGTATCTGGGTATGGGGAGATGGAGATGTGATGGTCAGCAGTAAACTGGGCCCAGAGGAGGCTGGTGGGGAGGAGAGGAGCTGTGTGGAGCTTGATAGGACAGCTATGGAGCCAGACAGAGCCCAAACTGTGCGTGAGGAGGGAGGCAGAAGGTCTGTGAGGACCTTGGGGTGAAGGCAGACCCTGAGCCTTGGTCCCATGTGTGCTAAACCCCCAGCAGAGTGGTGCCAGGGGCTGGGTGGGGAAAAAGAGGATAAAGAGCATGAAATTATTTGTGTGGTGGTGTTTGGCTGCTGGAGTGGGGAGTGTATGTACCCAGCACAGGGGTTATCTAGGTCCCTGAGATATCCCTGTAATAGGAACAAATAATAATAAATCTGAAAGAAAGGAGCTGTGAGAGTCAGCTCCAGGTGAGGGGGCCTAGAGCCTCCATGCACCATGAGGAGCTGGGGCAGGAGGGTCTGGGGGAGGTGGCACTGAGGGGGCAAGGGGTGTATGAGCCTGGGTAAGGGAGCTGGGAGGACCCAGCAGGAGGCTGGGGAGGCGGAGATGGGAGTTGGTGTGGCTGTGGCAGCAGCTCGTGAGAAAGCTGCGTGTGTGTAAAAAAACACCTCAACAGACCAACCCAAAACGCCTGTCAATCAGGGAAGGCTTAAATCTGTTGTTTGGGCTTGGCCTCTGCACTATCTGGTCTGGTCTCCCGTGCAGTGTGAGGTTGAAGGCACAACTCAAGATGACCCACAGGCCGTAGAACCACTGCTCATGAGGAAAGCCCTCCTGCTAATGGAAGTGTGGCCAGCTCCCTGAGGGAGCAGAGCATCCCACAGCTCTGCCCTCAGAGCAGAGCTCGTTGTCCTCTCTAGGGGCTGATGAGGGAGAAGTGGGGTCCCAGAGCTGTGACTCCCTGTTCCTGCTGGGTGGGGTCCTGCCCCACTTGGGGACTGAGCCGTCAGGTGTTTGTTCAAACACACAAAATTTGTGTGTTCAGGGCTCTCAGGAAAGCCAAATGACCACAACTCCACTGGCTTCCCCTACCCCTCTCTCCTTGGTGCTTAGAGGGAACCGGTGGGAAAATCTCCAAGATCTGGGGTTTTTTTCTTTCCTATTCCAGCATTTCTTTATGAGCTGGACAAGGGCAATCTCTGAAGCTCATTCGTATTTTTAAATCTGCAGGAATAAGTGTATGGAAATGTATGTGTTTTACTGTATCAGCTGCTATCAGCTTTTAACTTTATTACAGTAAGTGCGGAGTTTTTCGTGGGCCAAACTCATTCACTGGATTTAATGGAGTTAAACTGCAGGCAGATTTGGCTACTTGTTTGTGTATATCTTTGTAAAATGGACAGGCAGAGATCATAAAATTTTATACTCTCCATGGCATCTTTTAGGGAAAAGTCTTCCAATATGTTTTATAAACAGCATGCATATTTTGCTACAGTGTATGCTCATACCTAACACAATGCACTTTAGAGCTGCTTCTTTTTTCCCCTCTCCCAGAGCTATGTGTATGTATGTGAACTCGGATTTCCCTGCATTATTTTCTCGTGCTGCTTTCCTTAAAAGTGTCTTTAGCAATTTTAAACAATTTAACTGGATTTCTTTATTTCTTTTTAGTGTATTTCTATCTCTTCCTAGAAATGGTAGTCAGAACCCTAACCTTTGCTATGAAGGGCTCAAAACGAGGGAAGAATAATGTTTATAAAGCCTCTTGCTAAATACCCAAAGCACTCCTAAACTGTCCCAGCTGCAAATGCATGATCTCAGGACCTTTCACAGGTACAAACATCTGCTGTGATACCTTTGAGGGGCTGACTTTTTTCCCCCTTCTTACTGAGATTCTGTTTTCTTTTCTTTTCACGATGTGATGATATCGGTTTCTTGACCTACTCTAGGCTGGGTTTAGATCCTGCTTGTGCAGGGCCTTTCCCAGTGTAACATGGAGCAAACTGACGCTTGAAGCTGTAGAGAAAATGTATTTCTAGGAGATGGATTTATTTTCTAATGAGGTATTTGATGCTTTTCCAGGCTCTAAACAAATTAGACCCAGATCTGTGGCTGCAGGGCATTGGGAGGGGAAGTGGTTGATGAGCTGAGCTAATTAATTACACTTATATGACTTATCAAATGGTCATCACCACCCCATATGAAGCACTTGAGTGGGTGGAATTGAGGGGAGAGGATATTGATATGTGGGATAAATGTAAGGCAGTGGTCAATGACAAGGACATAAATAAATCTGGGGGTTCTGGTGACATTAAAGTAAAATGTGGGTAGTGAGGTATGAGAGAGACTTGATGTCAAAGGAACCCTCAGGATTTGCTGGGGTTTCTAAATAATACATTAATTCAATTACACATTCTTAATTAGTGTTTTCTCAATTTGGAGCAACATAATTAATTTACTGTGTCATATTTTTATTTTGCTGGTGTGATGAGTTTCATTTTTGAATCTTTCCCCTCTCTGCTTTGTGAGACTCGTGAGGCTCGTAACACTTAGCTGTGATGCTCGTGCCACAAGCTGCAGCTTCTTTGGGAGTACCAGTTTTCTGTATTATGATTTTTTTTTTATTATTTTTTTTTTACACTGACAGGCTGCACAGCACTGACCTGACCCCGTAATAGGAGGAAGAGGGAGAAAAAGAGCCCAGATCTGAAGCAGCTCCTTTTGAATGCTGAGCAGCATCTGTTCTCCGTAGAGCAGGGCGATCTGCAGCATGCTGGGGCAGGAATTGGCCCTTTGGGCTCCCCCAAATGGGGTTATTTGATTTTTTTCCTCTCTGGCAACTCATGGTACTTGCAGGGATGGGTGCTCCCTGTCCCTCTGGGGTGACTGCGACACACAGGGCTGCTCCTTCCGGCACCTGGAGCTGCACAGGGATGGGGAGGCCCAGGGTACTCTCTGTCACCCTGTGGGGCTTGTCTGCCTGCTTCTGGACGGGAAAGGTTGAGGCACAACACCTTTGCTGCTGTGCCCTTCACTGCTCTGTCCAGAGGGAAGGTGTGCTCCTGAGAGCTGCTCTCAGGCATTTGTTCTTTGGCACCTCCTGGAAAGCAGAGCCGGGTCAGTGGCCCATGTGCAGGGTGGGTGCTGGTGCCAGGGCTCTGGTCCTTGCCACAAGCCAGGCTTGGGGTTAGCACTTGCTTGCAGCAAATGTATTACCTGGTTTATTCAAGTTATAGGATGGTAGCTGATCAGGGAGATGAATGCAAGCCCACCCTGCTCCCTCCAAGCGGTGCCTTCCAGACCAACACTTGGCCCAGCTTTGCAGAGAGCTTTTCTACCCCCTGCCCCACTTCTCCCTTTTAATTTTTGTTCCTGGCTTTGCTTCTCTTCCCCACCCTCTGCCCATGCTCTGCTCTCGCTCGGAGGCGAGCAGTGCAGCCTCCCAAGCCCCATTCATCACCGCCTGCTCGCCCGGCACACGAAGCGGG
>NW_008238321.1:9118417-9230205 GCF_000691975.1 Corvus brachyrhynchos | reverse complement strand
GGCGGCCCCCGCCGCTCCATTGATTGACTGCGGCGGGGAGTGAATTTAAAATCATTACGCTCCTGAGACAGCTTTTAAGTATGAGGAAAATCAAGTCTGTTAAGAAGCCTTGTGAAAAGGGTGTCTCCAGCCAGGGAATTCTGTGTGGGACCAGGTGCTGTTTGGATCCAGAGGAGACTCCACTGCTCTGGACCTGACGGGTGTCCCTGCGTGAGCCTGGGCCACTCCGTGCTGGTGTGATGGGAGTGGGCAGGCGGCTGCTGGTGGAGAATTAAGTAGAAATATTTCACTGTAGAAAACACTGTTGTGCGAAGCCATCCATCTGCTGCCTGTCTAATGCTTTGCATGAATTAATGAGCTGATTGATTAGGAGAACCTTGCAGCAGCCAGGTGAGGGGAATGATTCTTGTCCTCATGCTACAGGTGGGAGGAACTCAGAGGTGCAGAGGTTAAGATTAAGGTTTCCAAGTTGGGTTGGGTTTTTTTGCCATTAGTGAAGGCTACAGCTGAGACATTTGTCTGTGTCTTGTTTTACTGATTGATCAGTCTGATTTTTTGGATGTGTTTTGCCTTCAAGAGCAGTTGTGAGACATTGCTGTGACTGCAACTCAGCCCTGGAGAGTCTCTCCCAGGATCTGATCTTCCAGCGTGTTCGTGGCAAAACAGCAAAGTCTGCTGCAACTCTTGGCTGTGGTTTGCAACCAACAGTCTCTTTTCTTTCTACTGGGAAAGACAAACTCTCACCATTTCTTACAATGCTGGCTGTTTAACACATCTTACTCTCACTCCACAGCCTTTACCAGTCAAGGCTTCCCATAAACATCCCCCAGTTCCTCACAGTATCTCTCCTGGCCACCTGCAGCTGGCGGAGGCAGGTTACTGATGGCTGATGCATGGAGCATCCGTCTCCTCCACGCTATGATGAGTGCAGCTTTTCAGGAACGGTGCATTGAGCAAATGTCACTCCACAGCCCCAAAATCTATCGAAGGAAATGACAGTGGCTGTGAGCATTAATCATCCTGTATCATCAAAATAAAGTTGTTGCAATAGAGTATTGTCAAAGGATAAATGTCTTGACTTTGGCTCGGTGCTGGTTCCTTTAATGCTGGCAGTTCACCAAGCAGGAGATGGTAGTTGTGTGGCCCAGGGGCTCAACTTGCGGCATTATTAATTAACCCTTCCCTCTCCAGGCTAAACAGTTGGTCAGTCTGGTTACCCAGAAAAAGCCTAGGCCACTTGAGAAGTTGAAGTAGTTTCTTTTCATCATTGTGCTGAGAAATTTGTGCCTCGCCTGGCTAGAGTAAAAGCAGGGGTGTGTGGAGCAGCACTGGAGGGGCACTTTCCACTTACCCTTCTGAGCTCTCACTGTGCCCCCCCCCCAAAAGGTAGATTTGTTAAAGCAGTGCAAAAAAAGGCAATGATTAAAAATAGGTATTGAATATCTGATTTGTGGTGTAAAAATACCTGGTTTTGCTTTACTCCTGCCAAAGGATGGGGCTGGAAAGCAAACCCTGTAACCCTCATGCTGGTCTGCACCTTCTCAGAGTGGGGCAGGTACAAAGGCTGATGGGGGCAGACATCAGGAGTGTGACAGACATGGCATCCACAGGGACCAGTGGGATGAGGGGTGGCACTGCTGGTGGCACCGAGGTGATTGTCTCCTGGGGCTGGAGAGAGGCACGGCAGTAATGTCGCTTCCAGCCGCTGTCTCTTGGGAAAGGTGGTGCTGAGCAATGAATTGCAAGGTCTGGTGTGTGGCCCAAGGGGGATGGAGAGCTGCTGGAAATCTCTCTGTGCTTAAAATCTGGGAGTTCAAGGCGGTCTCTTGTGTTTTCTGGCACCATTGAATTTCTATGCTGCCTGGGTTTGAGCCTTTGTCCGTGGGGGCTGCAGGGACCTGGCCTGTGTGAGGAACAGGCTGTGCTTTGCAAGCTGTGCAGCAGAGCAGGACTCTGAGGGGGAATGGAATGGAGCTCTGCCTCAGCCCAGCTCTGCTGAGCAGGCAGGTGGGGCTAGGAATGAGGGCTGCACACAGGGATGTGGGATGGACACCTCGCTGAGCCCCTCTGGTGTTCCTCACCTGCCCTGGCTCCTATTTTTACATTTTCCGGGGAAATGCTGAAGCCTGGGCTCAGGAATAATGCAACTGCTTCTGGAGAACATGTGCCACAGAGGAGTAAGGGGAAAACTTCAATAAATCAACACGTTTCAGCCTCTGTCCCAGTTCACAAAGGAGCAGGAATCAGGCTGTGGAGTTTGTGTAACTGCTGCATGTGTAAAGAAAAAAGGGGAAATAAATCGGTGGGATGAGATTCTTACAGCTTTGTTAGAAACCATATAATCATTAGATTGGAAAATACCCTAAAAGACAAAGTCCAGCCATAATGCTTACAAGCAAAGTGAACATCACTGCCCCATCCCAGTTCAGTCTCATTGTTTACTGTGTGGGTCAGTTTGTTAATCTTGAGCTTCACTAATGGACTTGATGATCTTGGAGGTATTTTCCAATATTAATGATTCTGTGATTCTCCAACAGTTTTGCAGAAAAGTCCTCTTCTATGTTAAAATCCTTTCCAGTTGTGAACTAGCTTGGAGGTTCTCTAATACCACATTGGCTTTAAGAAAAAGCCCCAAAATTTCTGCATGGCTTTCCTGCCTCTCTGTCAATAAAGAATGGATAATTCATGTTATGGTATATATTTTTTTTTTGTCCATTCCAGTCCCAATCTTAACAAAGCCATAAAACAGCATCAGCTTATATAGGCCTTAGGACAGCACACTCTCTTTCGCACTGGAATTCTTTATGTGTGGGAGTAAACAGAGTAACACACTTCATTTTAATGAGGCTGGCTTGGGAATTAAGTGTGTGTCACTTATTGATCTTGCTTTTTCTCCCCATTTATTTTGAAAAGCTGTTGTCTTTGTTTTCAGCAGGTAAAATCTGAAGTGTTGTTGCAATTGCTGGCTTATTTCTGTGGTTTAGATTGCAAGCAGCTCCTCAGAGCCAGGGCTTGTGGGGTCCTTGGAGGTGCTGAGTTACAGGTAACCTGTTCTGCGCACAGAGTGTAAGGAGCCAGGCATGGGGACCAGATGGGAAATAACCTTCTGAGCTGGTCAGGTTTTCTGTGACCACCTGAGAGCCCCTTATCTGTCATCAGAATGATATCCAGAGAGCTGGCACCTGCATTCAGTGGGTAAACCTGGAGGTGAAGTGACACGTCCAGGGTTATCTGGGATGCCAGTACCAGAGCCTTGCTGGGACCAGGTCCTTTGACACCTGCTTCTGCACTACCCACAAGACTTACTTCCTTTCTTTGTCCTTAGTTTTGCAGTTCAAGGAAATTTTTGTTTAATTTTAAATGTTCTCCTGAATCTTGGTGACGGCAGATTGACGTAAGCCTGTGCTGGATCAGGGCCTGTTCTCTTATGCATATGGATGTGGACACAGCTGTAAGCGTTTTCCATCTCAAGGCTTCTGCAGGGAAGAGAGAGATCTTCCCTCCCTGCCCATGGATGTGTCCCCTCTCCCCTTGCACCAGGGGACCATGGGAGTGAGTTGGGGTAGAATCGCGGGTTGCTTGGCTCAGTCATTGTCTATCAAGTTTCCTGGTGAAGCCAGTGCGTGTGTGCAGCCTCCTGGGACACTTGGGAGCTGGCCATGGCAGTGGAGGGAAAGCCTCTGTGTCGTGGTAACATCTTCCTTGGACCACACAAGCTGGGAAGTTCCTCCAAGCCTGAGATTTTGGAGATTTTGGGTGGTGTGTCAGCACATCAGCAGAGAATTACATGTTGGCCATGTCTTGTCTGCCAGAGTTTGCCCAGGATCTTGCTTTTGCTGGTGTCACCAGCAGCAAAAATGCGGCTGCTGCCTTGGGGTGGGAGCAGCAGCTCCTGAAAAGGGTAGCACAAACAGGTGGGTCAGATGGCAAGGCAGGTTGTGTTCATCCCAGCTGGTCAAATGCAGACTGGAAAGCCCAGGCTCTGCATCTCTCCTCATGTGTGGTATCCCCTCAGTCACGCCATAGCCCATGTGCTTGCTCAAGAGAACAAAAACTGCTTCCTCATCCCTCTGCAATGTCTGCAACATCCAAGGGGTCTCCATCCATTTACCAGCATGGATTGTGCCCATGAAGCTCTTGAATCATGCTGGATGCAGCCTGATGAAACTGCAGGGAGAATATTAAAGGAAAAAAAGAGTGGTGGAGAGAGCAAGTCAGCCCAAGTCTGTTTATGGCAGTTCCATTTTATTTAAAAGGGATAGCAAATTATAAACCATTTAAATATTTCATCTGCAGAAGGGCCCTGAATGAGTTTGCACTACATGTGCATGTGTGATGAATGAGTGGGGATGGCAGCAGGAGCAGCGGCGAGCACCAGCCCTGCTCAGGCCCATATGCATGTGGGGGAAGTGGTTGTGTTGGTTAAAGTGTTTCATTTTAAAAGGGAATGTGTATTTTACCCTTTAGTTGGTGAAAGTTGTTGCTGTCTTAACAGGTTGGGTTGGATCTGGAGATAAGGGCCTCATCCTGCTCCTCGGTGCTTTCTGCCTGCTGGGTGCCTGGTGACTCTGGAGGATGCTCAAAATAGCCCCAAATCAGAGCTGTGCCTGCCCAACCTTGTGGAGAGTCACGAGGTCACTGGTGTAACTGGGAGGAGAATTTGTCCTTCTAGCTTTAAAAATAGCTGTATTTTCTTTAATGGCATTTTCCTTGGGGCAGCCAGGAGCTTGCAGGAGTGCACAGCCCATTTGAGGTGCTGCTGAGCAGGAAGGGGTGCCAGGACACCCCAGTTAATCCCATTTGTAAACCACATTTGTCTCTAAAAATGAACCAAACCAAGCAAAACTCCAGATTTTTCTTCCTTCCAAAATTTTTAATTCAACTGGCTTCCTAGAGCCAGGTTGAAGATGTTTCCTCTGTGGGAAATGCTCTCTGGTATAACTAATTCGGATTCTGTAATCTCCAGCAGCTGAAGTGTTTAGTTAGGGTCCAAGGGTGGTTTTTTTTATCCCAACTCTGTCCATCCTTACCAAAGTGCGGGGTTTCTAACCATGAGTGATTTGGGGCTTATCTCTGGGAAGTGCCGTGAATGCCAGACCCGTGCTTACACAAGGAGAGAAATGCATGAATTTTTCCACATCAGTAGGAGCTGGAGATTTTGCTAAAGGTGTCTCCAGCTGCAAGGAGCGAGATACGGCTCTGCTGGAGAGCTCCAGAGAGGCAGAACTGAGTAGAAAATTTAAATGTGGATTTAATGCCTCAGAAAGCCATCTGTAAGGGAAGGTGCAGGTGCTGGCTGGCTCTTGACCGTGCAACAGGTCACTCGGGCTGGCTGATTGTGAGGCTGCTGAGGCACAGGTCTGGTGGCTTTAATCTGACTTGGGAGATGTTCATTAGGGAGCCCTGAGCTGTCTCAGGGCTGCAGCACAGCCCAAGGCTGGTGCTGTCCCTGTGAGTGCTCTCCATGCACTGCTTGTACAGGGTCCTGCTGGATCAGCTGCTTCTGTCTCCGTTTTTACATGGAAAAGCTGCATTTGAAGGGCCTGGGATGCAGATGGACAGACTGACCACAGCCAGGGCAGGGCAGTTGGGGTGCAGTTGCCATCCTAATTCTGGCCTCTGCCTGTGCATGCTGAAGGAAAAGGAAAAGCAGTAAGTAAAATCAAGCCTCTCTTGCCTTGTTAGCTGGTGAGGCAATGGCTGAACCTCTTAGATGACACTACACAGCACTTCTGTAGGGTTACAGGGTAACTTGGTTAAACCCCAGCTCTGTATGGACACAGGGCTGAGAACTGCACCTCCTCCTGCCGCTCGTTCCGTCCTGGCACTGAGGCTCTGCTGGGCATCCTGGCGTGGAGGGCAGGTCCGTGCCTCGGAGAGCTGTGCAGAGCAAACCCACGCTGGGAGGGAGCATCACCTCTGCCCTGCTCGGTCTCTCAGGGCTGAGAACCATCTGTGCTCACCCCAGCGCAGCAGTGGCCGTGGTCAAACATCTGCTGTGCCCCCTTGGTGCCCTGTTTGTGGGGTCCCTGCAGCCCGCTGTGCCCCCAGCCTTGCTGCTGCTGGGTGCTCCCCTGAGCATCACACTGGCCTTGCCCTCGGCCGTGCCCCCTCCTCACACCCCACCCTGGGGTTTTGTTGCCCAGCACGTAGCTAATGTCAATTTGTAAAACAATACTTCAGCATTACCCAGTGAAAACACAGACGGCATTGTACAGCTGGGAGCAACATTGATTGAAGTGATATTTAATCCAAGGAAAATACATGATACATAGTCTAGGATTCCTCGCTTATCCATCATATAATGCAGTTCACGGGGATTAAATATCCCTCCTGTAAAGTTGGTTGAGATCAGTGTTGTTATTTGTTTTGCAAATGATCCTGACAGTGATGCTGAGAGCTATTGATTACCAATGGTTCTTTAAAAATTACTATTATACTGCAAATTACAAACCTTGGGGGTATCCAGTTATATGATAATGGAAAGGCATTGGTGTGTAATGACACATGCATCATAACAAATTTGCTCTTGCTATATAATGGAGATTGAAAGGGACATGATTTATGACCAACAGGATTAGCTGCCTGACATGATATGTCTAAGGTAACACCACAACTGTCTAGTTGTTCATTGTGGCAAGAAGCACTGATGATTAGAACAATTTAGAAATAAATGAAGGAAAAAAACCAAAACCAAATCTCCTCTAACTTTTCATTTAAAATATGTAAACCACTCTTCTAATTAATAAATAGTTAAAATCCCTCCATCTCTCTCCCAGGAGCATCCACAAAGCACTGCACAGGTACAAAACAAGGCTACCAGTCCTGGTGGAACTCCTGGGTTTGCCTGGAAAGCCTTCAGAGCTTCTGGCTGTGATGGAAGTGCAAAAAAGAGCCCTGAATCTGCTGGGAATTTCAATGCATGTGTGCCCTTGAAGCCAGTGGAGGACACTCGTGTTGAGTTGTGTGCTCTCATTCCTGATGATGAATGCCTGATAACACAACTGCTTGTCTTCCAGGCTCTCCTGGTGTTTCCCAGCTCCGTAGCTGAGGACTGAATATTTGATGTGTTTGAGAGGAGCCTGAGGGCTCCTTTGGCCTCCGGTGGCTTGAGCAGTGTCACAGGAGCCTTGCCTGCTTGGGGGGCAGAGCTGGGTGCTGTGACGTTGCCCAGCCATCCTGGGATGGCACAGAGGGCTGGTAGGAGGATTTTGCATTCAGGAAGGTGTGTGGTGTGAAGGTTAACTCCCGTGGCCATCCTCTGCTCTGGGTATGCTGCAGATACCAAATGCCAGCAATGCAAACAAACCTTGTCCTCATCAGCAGCAGTGCCTGGGTCTGTGCTGCTGTGTTAACCTGCTCAGCTGGGCATGGTGAAATGCATGTCCAGGAGCCAGTGCCAGCAGAAGCACCTGTAAAACTAAAGGGAGGGAAAAAGGGTTTCCCTTCTTCACTAGCACCTTCTCAGCATCTTTTCCTGAAGCTGTGTACTGTGCTGAGAGTCACCAGGCTGCCAGTGTGGAGAAACACCCATGGGCAGGAGTCCTCTTCCACAGACACAGGTTTACTTTTGCCCTCTGCTCGTTTATTCTGTGGTGCTGCAGTAGTAGGGACACTTGCCCAATAATTTATTTAAAGAATTTTAGCACTTGGTAACATGGCACTTAAGGTGGGGGAAGAAAGAGGTGTGTACTTGTTTAGGTATTATTCTATACAACATCTAAAGATCCACCTCCAGCCTGCCCTGAATCCCACTAGCTCACTTGGAAATGGGAGGAAGTTTGAAATAATAAAAGGTAACTTGGAGCCCACACGCACTAGTGGTTGGTGGGAGGTGAGTGCATCCCTGAGCACGAGCAGCACTGTGCTCTTACCCACCTTATCCAGAGGAATTATTCCCCCTGCCTGAAGTGTAAGCAGTATCCTGGGATGAGACTGCCAGGCTCCCTCCCAGAGGGAGGAGAAGCAAGGGCTCCTTGAGACCACACCATAGAAGCAGTTTGTTATACAAAAACCAGTGCAGAGTAAAGTTCTCCTCCTTGTGGAAGTGCTGGCCCTTGACTTGCAGGAAAGCATTTATTGTGCTGTTTTCTCAGCCCAAGTCCTCTGCAGGTCACCATGTGCTCTACCCCATCTCGTGGCCCATTCCTGTGTGTGCTGTGCTTCAGGGGTAATCAACAGCTGCAGAGATGCTGTTTGTCATCAGGGAAGGGGCATGTGCAGAGGGGGCTTTGTTTTCCCAGTAAAAATGAAATCCCAGCGTTTTGTCCGTGCTTTAGGTATGAGAGTCTCTGCTTGTGGAGACAGAGAGCTTTTCAGAGGAACTGAAGTTTCAAGATTGTGGAGGAGGGTGGACCAGGAGGGGAGGTCCCAAGTGGGGCTCAGAAATGCTGGCACAAGGGACCTCTGGGACTCTGCAGCCCAGTTTCTCTTTTGAAGCAGGACTTTTGCCAGCGGTGACTCAGGTTGGTGTTGACTTTGTCTAGGCGAGTCTTAGAACTCCTCCCAGGGTGGATAGAGGTGGTGGGTTGACTGCTCAGGTCCCTGCCTCCCTGGGGGAGCAGAGGTATTTAGGGGTACAGGTCATGGGTTCATCCTGTGACTGTGTGAGATCCTTTTGGCACTTCAAAAAGACAGGGGAGGACCTGACCTGGAGAAGTTGTAGGGGATGGAGGAAAAGGCTGGTTTTGGCTGTTTGTTCATCCTCTTCATCACTCCCAGCTGAAGGTGGGTCAGGGTACAGAACTGGACAGGAGATGCCCTCATCCAGAGCATGCCTGACCTCTGCAGAGATGTGCACAGACATGAATGTGCTTGGGAATGATGTTTTCCCTTCCATTACCTTTGTAGATGACCTGACCTGATGTCTCTGATCCAGGCCCTCCCAGGTGAGAGAGCTCTCTTGCAGGAACTCTTTGACTAGCAAACACTTCAGTGGCTCAGGGGAGGCTGGAGTGGGAGGAAGAGAGCCCTTGTTCCTCTCAGCTGCTCGGGGTTGGGTGGACCTAAAAGTAGCAGGTATGAATGCAACTGTCATTACCTTAATGCTTTGTGTCACAGCTGGAGTGGGACATTGTCACATGTATGGATTCTGGGAGGCCTTTTGATCCAGCATTGTATCACATTTTATGGCAAAAATCAGTGTAAAATGGTTGTGGTTGGAGCTGTGTCCTTCAGCCCAGTAACTGGCTGCACAAGTAAGTCACTGAGTCAGTGTGCACAGCAGCAGCAAAGCAATGCATAATTCAGGAGGCACCTCAGAGTGACACAGGGGACAGAGGGGCCACACAGCTGTCGCTTCGTTGTGTGAATCAAGTTGGCTGGGTGAAAGTGGGGAGTCCCCCCTGTGCCAGAACACTCTGGGCAGAACCTGCTGTCCTTAGAGAGACCAGCATCACTGGGGTTGTGTTGTGTGAGACACACATTGGGGCAGAATTTGCTTCTCCTTGGAAGAATTTATCTGCAAAATGTGGGCATTCCAGCATTTCTAGGGTACCTCCCGGGGTAGCCCACCCTGGACTGTTGCCTGTCCTTATCTGTGTGTCGAGCAGTCCCCTCCTGCTCTGATTGCACCTCCCTTGCTGGGACAGAGTGGGGCAAAGGGAGCCTCAGGGGCGATGTGGCCATGGTTTAGAGAAGTTTGTAAGGGATTTGATCACAGCTTAGAAAAACTTTCTCCCTCTCCTCTGTGCTAGTGATGACTCTCCATTTATTTCTCTGCCGTTGTAATGAAAGTCCGAGTGCTACACAACTGCAGAGATCCTGACATTGGAGCAGCCAGCATGCACCATTTCACTGGAAGAAAGGATCCATCCAAACGGTTCCTTTATGTCATGCTCTAATTTTGCTGCTGTTGGTTTATTTTTGTTTTTGGCTTCTTTTATTCACGGTATTCTTAAAACTTCCCTTTCAGGGCTTAACAGCTTAACCATTTCAAAATCATGCCAAGCGGAAATGTAGCATACGATTTTCTCACTAAACATTGTGCTGATCGCTCAAATGTATTCTGGATTTGTAGAAAAGCTGCAAAAAACTGGGATGAAAGAGAGTGAGAATTAGCACTCAAATGAAGAGCCAGGTCTTTGCATGCTTGGGAAAGGTCTGTGGAAGCAAACAGAGTGCTCACCTTCTTGCTCTGCTGCATCCCACACTGGCTTGGCTGGATTGGTGGGCAGGCAGGTGGTGAAGCACAGATCTCAGTCCTGAGGCTGCTACAGTCTTTAAACATGGGTCTTAGTCCTGGTTGTTGGTCCCTGATATCTGAATTATGCCCCAGGCTCTGCTAGCAGATTCCTCTCTGGGTTTCAGCAGCTCCTTCAGTCTCTTGGGCCTCCCTCTCTTCTTCACAGGAAAGGGATTATAGCGCCAAAAATAGCCTATTTTCCAAGGTGGGCCTCTTTGTGACTCTCTTCTGTGAAATACGTCTTTCTCCCTGTTCCTCCTAGTGAAATACAAAGGAGATGTGATTCACCACCAGTGCTGATGTGCCAAGGCAGCAGGAAAGCTGCTGGTGTGCAAAGGATGCTTTGTACCTGCACATGTGCCCTTCTGACACACGGATTCCCTGCTGGGGCTGGTGGCTTCCTGCTCTGCTTGTCCTACTGAGTAGCTGGAGGATTCAGGGCAGAAATGGCCCTGCTCCTGGTGCTGATGGAGAACCTCTGATGGGAGCAAATGGTACATTTGGGAGGCGAGGTGGGTGTTATGTGATTGTGTGGACAGTCCTGTCCCATGAGAACTCATTTGGGATGGGGCCGCTGTGACTCTTGTTTGGCTCTTGCTCCTGCAAGGAGGTGCATTTTCCCAAGGAGGAGGAGGGCAAGGAACACGTTTGGAAAGGCAGACTTTTCCTTGGAACTAAAATGGGTTCTCACCATCTAATGACTGCTGCTGAGCAAACCTGGGCTCTTGGGATGATAACAGGGGTGCAGACCGGCACAAGAGAAGTCAGATCGGTGTTGCAGAGCTGGGAGGTTTGTGTGAGTCCTTACTTTCAAAGACAAGGATAACAGAGAGGGTTTTTTTTGCCATTTCTGGCTTTTTATGGTTGCTCACATTAGAAGATCTTTGAGGGTCCTCACTTCCTGCAGAAAATGCCTGTGGGCCCTGAGCTGCGGAGCTGGGCTGTGGATCACAGCTTACAGATGCTCTGAGCTGGAATTTGCTCTTTCATTACAGCTCTCAGGCTTGTGGGGTGAAGTGAGGGAAAGCTGATGATTGTTAGTAGCTTTAAAATCAATAATGCTCTTTAGAACATTTAATCTTTCATTAATAGTGACTACAATACACACTGGGGTGCATCTAGACCAAGAAACACTCAGGTTCCCGCAGTGCTACAGCCTGGGCAGCTGGGAGCTCTGCGAGCAAGGGGTTCTCCAAATCAGCAGAGGGAAGGGCTTGTTCTGATTTTCACAAGTCTCATCTGTGTGAATCTGGACAGGGGACAGGCAGGATCCTGTGCCCTGCCAGTGCCCTATGTCTTTGAAGCAGTTCCACATCCCTGCTCGCATCACAGACCAAGAGCTGAACATGGCCCCTGATTTATTTATTTATAATATTCCTGGCAGAAGGGGGGGCACGGGGAGGTCTCTGGATGGCGAGCAGAGGTGAAGAGCAAGGCATAGGTAGAAACCACGGTGATGGTGCAGAGTGTGGACATGAAATGAGAATGTTGAGTGAGCAACTGCTGTTTGAAAAACCTCGGGATGCAGGAGAAGGGAGTAGAGGGATTCCTCAGTTTGTCTCCCTGCCTATCCCAAGTAAATCCTTTCTGGCTGATGTGGTTGGCATATGCAGAGCATCTTGGCGTGGTGCTTCAGTGGATGGTCTCCAGTTGGGGTGATGGCTCAGAGCTGGGAGCTGGGGAGCGTTAGGGAGCCCAGGGGGCAAAATGTCTTGCCATGATTTTCAAAGAACAGGAAGGAAGAGCATTTTTTCTGTTATTGTTCATAATACAGGAAATTTCCCCACTCCCTTTTCAGTTAATAACCACTGGGGCAAGAGGCTTTCGTAGCTTGTAGGGGAGCAAATCTGAATAAACCAGTAACAGTCATGTTGTTGGAGAGTGGCTCCACTTGAGTTGTTTTTCCACTGTTTGGATAAATAAGACAATAAGAAGAGCTGCTGAGATAGTTGGCAGAGAAATGAATCCCCCGGGAGATCGGGGCAATGTTGTTTATTTGTGGGAGCTGCCTGTGCATGAGGGGTCAGTCCTGCAGTTCTGTAGAGAGAAGGGAAACAAACGTTCTCTGTTCTAGCACCGGATTCATTGCAAGGAGATATGCCAGGGATCATTAGTGCCACAGCCACCACGATCTTTTGCTCAGATTAGTTTTCTCTTTTTAAGGGAAAAAAAAAATGGCAGGTTCCCGTTAGATCAGATATGGACAAAGTAATAGCGGTATCGCAGAGATTGAGGTCTGCAAGATTAAAATGTGAAAGGGAGGAGAAATGATAGGTTTGGCCTTGCTTGCTGTTACAGCAGCCGTGTGAATAAATGACTCTATGCAGATAAGCAGGGCAAAAATAAAAGGGATGCTTAGGACGAGATGGCCAAAAAAAAAAAAAAAAAGGAACTAATCAGCAGATTCAACCACTGTAATAAGGCAGTAAACATGGAAAATTACATTATATTAGCTCCTCTGCTTCCCGTTGTATACATTAGCCACAAAGTCATCGATAGGCGATTCCCTGGGAAGGTGCAGCGCTGCAGAATCCGGAGCTCGCTGCACCTGGGGGAAGGCGTGAGTGATGCTAAAGGGGAAAGTTGGCTTTTGAACTGTGTGAGGAAAAAGTGGCTCAAGTGGAGCTGTGGAAAAGCTCGCACCTCACCGAGTTAAAAATCTGCTCCCAGGAAAAGGACGGCCGGTGTGTTTGTCCTCAGTGCTCGGGCAGCAGTAGGGCTCGTGCTGAGCCACAGCTTAATTGCAGTCCTGGGATGTTCCCCTGATGTGGGAGAAATTGGTCTGCTGCAGACTTTTTTCTTTAATATATATATATATTTTTTTTTTAACTAGTGAACTGATTTCCATTTTGTTCAATTTCTCACAAAGCATGACAAGTAGCCACTGCAGCTTTTCCCTGAGTTCAAGCAAAGCCAGCATGTAACATTATTTGCAAATTAGCTTCATCCCTCTGGCTTCCAGTTAAAGCAGGAACTGCTTGGTCCAGAGTTGCTCCCAAAATATCCATTTAAACCATGTAATGATTCTGACTCTCTCATGCATAGTAGATGAAAGACGATCCGCGATTTATTTTTAAAGCTTTGAACCCCAAACATGGTCAATCATAGAAAAAAAGATTAAAAAAGGAGGAAGTCATGATAATGCAAAGCCGGGAGAAAAGCAGCCCTACACTTCACAGTAAAATCCGTTTTCTTTGCACTTTTTTATTAACAGCTTCAACTATGATCAGTGCATAAATCTACCTGCAACACAGGATGTTGGAAAATTACCGAGAGACAGCAACGTCCTCCCCGCTGCTTGGTGAGAAAAGAAGGATGCACCTTCAGGTATGGGCTGGAAAATCGTTTCATCCTCTGTTCCCTATTTGTGTTGCACTAAGCCTGCTCGCTGCATTGATTAGAGGGGGGGGAAATAAAGGCGTTTGCAAGAGGCAAACTTCAGAAGGGATTCTCTAAACTTGTCTCAGCCACAGATAGGTGTCTGCCTGGGACCCGCTCTGCACCCGAGCAGTGCAAGGCTCTCCAGGCTTTTCTGGGGGTTAAGGGTGGCGTTTTGTCCTGCGTTTGCTGTTGTTCTTTTCCTGCCCCTGTGGAGGTTACTGGTCCTGCTGCTCTTGGTGAGAACCAGATCAGCACGGCGCTGGGTGCTCCCGCAGCCCCCGGCAGGAGCAGCTGCGCTCTGGGTGCTCCTGCAGCACTGGGAAGCAGAGCACATGCCCTGCCATTCCCTGCTCCCGGTTCAGGGAGGATCAGCTCCCCTCTGGGTGCTCCCGCAGCGTCGGGAAGCAGAGCACATGCCCTGCCATTCCTTGCTCCCGGATCTCGAACAGCGCATACGAAATCGCCGCTTCCCCGGCGCTTCGTGGGGATCACACGAAGCGCTGAGGAGGATGAAGCTGCGCTGGCTGCTGCTGCCGAGCAGCCCTTTTAGAGCAGGAGCAGAGCTAAGCACTCCTCCTGGGTTTTCTTAATCCAGCCTCAATCCATGCACTTCAAATAGGAGCCTTGTTTTAGGACTGTGCTGAGCACTCGAGTCTCCCAGCAAGCTGCTCTCATGCCCAGAAGGGCCAGCCAGAAGCCAAAGAGCCAGTTTTAGTCTCTTTTGAAGAGGATGGAAATTGCTCCCCCTGAGCAGGGGAGTACGGAGGGGAGTTGTGGTTCCCAGGACAAGAAAAAGGAGGGTTGGTGACTTTCTGAACGTGGGTTTTTCTGGCAGTTGTCTGATGCTTTGAGCTCAACATGGATGAGCCACTGTCCCTGAAATCCAGCATAGCAACTGGATTATAGCTGTCACATCCATCTCCCTAGGGAGACAAAAGGGGTTTCCAGCCACAGAGGCCAGTTTAAAACATGCCAGCCTTCTCCAGTGTGCTTCCCCAAATATATGTTCTGCAGCAAACAAGGACCTAAGAGCTACTTAATTCTTGGCAACTGGTCAGCACTGTCACGTTGCAGGTTGGAGCTTCTCCTTTTTCTGGGTGGGCTGGTTGCTTGTTTTGCCACCTGTGCAAGTGGTTTGAAGAAATAATGGGAATTAGCTCATCTTAGTGTTTATAGATGCTTGTCCAGTGGGACTCGTTGCTTCCAGTAAAGTTCTTTCTCTTCATCGTGTCCATCACTCCTGTTTGCATTTCCCTATAGCCACGTTTGCTCCCTGCAGTGACCACTGGGGACTTGCAGTGGACAAATTGCCATCACTGGTGCTGGCTTTCGACTGGGGCCTCTTAGGATGTGGCAGTATGTGAGCATTGGGGTCCCCAGCACGTGATGTGGGCTCCAGAGGAAGCCTGTGGTGGGACCTGATGTCCTGACATTTCTGTTGGAGTGTGTCTATGCCAGTGGGTAAATGGGGTGGAGTGAGATGTGCTGGGGTCAGAAAGGAGCTGCAGATTTCGGGACTTGAGTAGGTCTTTGTTTCACTGATGTGTTTCATGGATGTGTTGGCCAGCACCAAGGCTTCCTCATCTGTGGGAAATACTGGCAATCTTAGAGAGGCAGCTTGGACTGAGTTGTAACTGTGGAGGGCTCCTGGAATGGTGCTGGGTCCTGTCTGCATCTGGATTAGTTAAACAGGTAGTTCCATATGGACTTTGCAAAGGTGAGGAGACAAAATGGGGGATAGGTGTTAGAAGGGGGGTGGGTGAGAGCTGCCCTCCCAGCACAGGGTGACCATTGTGCTGAGCTTCCAGCTGGTTTTCCGGCTTCTGCCTTGGCTGTGGTGCTCCAGCAGTACTTTGCACCACACTGATCTCTCCTCAGTTTTTGCTTTAGCCTCCTCTGCATGACATGCCATGCACAGGGGCCTGACACCACGTGCCAAGAGACACCATGAAGGTGGGGTTTGCTCCCTGCAAGCTGTTCCCACCCTGCATTCCTTGGCAGAACTCTGGCGTCCTGTCAGGCCACGGGGGAGATGTTTTTCACCCCTTCCCACATCCATGCACGCCTTCCTCCCTGCAGGGAAACCCGCGTTGGCACAGGATAACGTCGGATGACGCTGCACATTCAATATGAGGATGCTCCTCTAAAGCAGGATGAAGGCTAGGAGTAATGCCTTTTAATGTTCCTTCTCATAATTATCCTCTTAATTACTCAATGAAATGCCCAATAAAACAAATCACTATAATTTCTATTTTATTCCCTGCCTTTTGCGGGTTATTTAAGAGCGCAGGGTACATTAAGGAGGCGCTTTCTCATGAGGGAATGCTGCTTTCCAATAGATCATACTTGCAAAATGGTTTTATGTCCCTATCCTGTGTGTTTCATCCTCATTTTCCGTGCCAGTTTGCTAATTACCAGAGGCACTGGTGGCTGGGAAGCACTGCCTCCCTTGCTGCCCATCTCTGCCGTGGTGAAGTCACAGCTCTGAGTTTGTGACATCCCCATGGCAACGGCCCGTGATGTCACTAGCGGGGATTACAACTTTGCAAAGCATCCAGGCACAGGCAGCCGGGCTGGAACTCTTGGGCTTTCACATGTCTTTAAATAGCAAGGAACTAAAACGCAGGGAAGTCTTTTAAGAAGGCTTTAGATTTCCCTTTTTTTACCCTGAAGGAGGGGAGGCTGTTGGCTGCAGGGCTGCCACCAGCAGTCCCGTCCCCTGTCCTGGAGCAAGCCCAGCTCCCTTGTGCAAGCTTGGGGTTTGCCTGGGGGAGCTCAGCTGTGCAGTGACCCTGGTGCAGGATTCTGTGGCCAAGGGCTGGTGTGTTGGGCATCTCTCCAATGTCCCTGGGGGCTGCAGCTGTCCCCAGCCCCATGCAACTCCCTCTTGCTCGGTACTTCTTGCTGATAAAGTGAACCTAAAGCAAACCTGGGGACCATCAATCCCCACAGCCCCTGCTGCCTATGCTTCACTCCATCTAGACTGCTGGCTCCACTGGCTTTCTTCAGTGCCTTTTGTCTAATACTCATAGTATTTGCATAATAAGACAGTGTTCATGCACAGGCAGCGAGGGAGGAAGATTCATGTGTGTGCCTCTCTAGCAACAGGAAAATCATGTAATAGCAGCACTTTATTTTGCACCTGGGGAGGAAATTCAGCTCCCACAGCCGGTAGCACAAACAGTGCAGGGCGTTTAAACACACAGCCCCAAAACTTACACAGGGCAGCCACCTGACTGATATTTATGTACCTTATTTAAACAGCAGAAGCAAATCAAGCAGGTGGAAGAGTCAATCTCTTTATTTTAGTTCTTCTAAGATAGGAATAAAGATGATATTTCAAAGGCCAGCGTGTCTCAGCTGAGCGCTGGTGGGGAAGAGCCGGTGCCACGGAACATACTGTCCTGTCTCCTGCTTTCTCAGATCATAACTTCTAAGCTGGATTCAATAGAAATAAATGTTCAGTAGTTCCGGTGGTGGCCTTTGGAAATGGAGCTAATGGAACAAGACAAAAAAACAGTTACAACATTTTGACAAGTGCTTAAATGTTTAATGCTATGCACGGCGCAGCCCAGTTGTGGGGAGGTGGTGAGTGCACCTGCAGGGAGCTGTGCCCCTCGTCAGCGCGACAGCGAGTCCTCCCACGGACACAGGAAATGAAGCAAATGCTGCTTGAGCTGTGTGGCAGCAAACAGGCCAAGGGCAGCTGTGGCTTTGGCAGCCCCGCACCGTGCAGCAGGTGAAGGGCTCGGTGGCCCCGTGCTGGGGATCCCCAGAGGGAGAGGAGGGTGGCCAGTTCTTGGAGGAAACTGGTGGAGGAGAATGCATAACATTACCCTGAGCTGAGAACAGGGGAGATGAAGAGGCTGCAGTGATTAAATAGGATCTACTGAAATCCTTCCAAAGCAGGCTTAGGAATTAAGAGCCATCAATGTCACATTGAGGGTCACTCGCTGCAGGACACCTCCAGCCGGTGCCCAGCCTCCCCCAGTGCCTCTGTTTAGCCCCAGCCGAGCCTGAGGAAACTCATCCTTTGTTTCAGAGCCCACTTAGACATTCCCCTCTGCCACAGAACAGTGAATCTCAGTGAGGAGGGCCTCTAAGAAGCCAATTTGTCTGGAGAGGAAGGATTACACTGCGTATGGCCAGATTTGCTTTGAATTCAGGTGTCATTAGGGATTTAATAACGGGGGAAGGTGGTGGGGACAGAAGGCATTGAACGGGCTGGGCTGACATTGCCTTGGTGCAGAGATCTGCTGGCTGGTCCCCTGGCAGCAGCAGTGCTGGAGACCAACCCCAGGAGGTGTCAGCTGGTGTCCCCTGTGCATCAGGGACAGCGGGGTTTGCTCGCTGAGGCTATTCTTACCATGCTCATGGGACTCAACTGAAGCCACCGTGCTGTGCTACAGGCTGGGCCATGCCTGCCTGCCCCTGGGGCTGGAGCCAGCTCGCCACAGTCTCATCCAGAGGAGTCACAGCCCAGAGCAATGCTCCAGCAGCACAGCTGTGCTGTGGCAGCCTGCACACACCAGCAGCACCTCAGTCTCGGATAATACCCCCCAGCGCCATCATGGGAATATTGGGGGACCAGCCAGAGCCAGGATGGAGCCCACCCATGAAACTGGCAGGCATTCCTTGCCTGAGAGTGAGTTTCCGATGTGGCTCAGATGCTTTGGTCATGCTGGCCTGCACCAGAGCAGGTCCCCAGTTTGTCTGCTGCCACTGGTGCCACATATACACACATCCCCACAGTTCTGTGAAGCAGGGCCACCTCTCCCAGCCACATACAGGCATTGAGCAGAGCCCCAGAGGGACTGTCCTGAGTGACAAACCTCTGTCTGATCTTGAACTCCCACTGAAGGGGTTTTTTAATGCCCCTCCTCCGCCTTTCTCCTTATTTTCCACAGCTGGAACGACAGGTCACAGCAGGGAGATTTTCACACATCATTAGAGCCAAGTGTCCAATTCCATACAGCCGTCAACCCCAATCAGAGCGATTTAAAAGGCAGCGCTTCCTTTAATCATCCGGGGATGCTCAGATCTGTTAGCGTGAGCTGAGTGCTCCCGTAAGCCCGGGAGAAGCAGGGGGACGGAGCAACGGGAAACGATGCTGAGATGAGACCTATGGTATTCAAAAGCAGCGACTCCTCTCACACGTGCATCAGCCCCAGGGCAGACCTGGAGGGTGAGGTCCTTCCTCCCCATCTGTCTCTTCAGGTTTTCCTCCGTGGATGATGGAGGTGGCCCTGGGTCCGTGTGTGCATGAGCAGGGCCCGCGGAAGGGCTGCTGTCTGCAGCTGAGACCTGAGCCAGGGGTGATGTATCAAAATGTTCATACACAGGAGAGAGCCTCAGCACCCGCATTTCTGACTCACGAGGTGGAAGCATCCTGCTGTGTGAGGCCCTGAGCACTGGAGGTGTCCTGGAGACCTGTGGGCGCTGCATCAACCTGCGGCTCCACAAATTCCCATGGAACAAACCAGCAACCCGAAATCTTGGAGCTGTGCTTCACCCCTCGCTGTCCCAGCCAGCATCCCTGACCCTGGGCCACTGCAAAAATGTGTGCTGGGCTCTGTGAAGTGATGCAGCTCCGTGTCTGTGCCAGCAGCAGGAGACACACGGGCACAAAGTCCCTCCTTTCCGAACAGCACCCGGAGCCTGCAGAGCCGTGCGTGCGCAGCCCTGCCCGGGGCGCGCTGCATTTTCCCTGTGTGCAACCACACGACCTTCTCTTGGCCTTCTCATGGTGCTGCCACAGCCCCCATGCAATACAGATTGCACGTGGATACGGGAAGGACAAACACATGAGGAACATCACGGAATTACCAGCACACCTGACTGCAGGAAGATGAATGTCCTTCCCAAAACGCTCTGGCATGCGCAGAGTCACTTCCCACAGTGTCCCTGTGTCAGAGCTTTCAGTGCTCATGATTTGTCCAAGGGCAACTTTGCAAAATGTCAACGTTTTTATCGAAACTCCCTGTGACAGGCTTCAAGTTTTAATTAAAGGAACTTGGGGGTGTATGTTTGTTTGTTTGTTTGTTTCCATGAAATTAGTGTGTTTTTTTTCTAAGAAAGCTAATGTTTTTCCAAGGAAAAAATGACAGCCCCTGTTTTTTTGCTAATCTGCCATGTCTTTCTGGCTAACCTGCTTTCTAAACCAGCCTCTCCAGCAGGAAGCTCAGCAGCCTGGCAGTCCTGTCTCAGAGGTTCCTCTTAGAGAGTAGCACTGCCATGATTGCCCGAGGCAGCGTGCACACACCACTGGCCAGATCCACACGTGCCAAGACACCTACAGCCCTGAAAACACAACCAACTGATGCTGTAGATAAAATCAGTGACTTGCAGACATGGTTCTGCCTTAAAATCCCCAAGACCAGCAGCAACACAGGCAAAGGCTAGGGGAAATTTTGCCATTAGGCTCTGAAAATCTGAAAATTTTTGCCGGAGAAGCAATCAGGTGGGTGTTTGTTCTGCCCTTGCTGCTGCGAATTGATTGGATTGATAGGACTGAAGGCAGAGATATAAGAGAGAGTCACAGCAGCCTTCTGGACTTTGATTTGATCTCTGCCTTTCATGGTCTTCCCTTTTGTACTTGCTCATCACTTTTAAAAGCAACTCTGATGAGAGGTGGCAAAATCTCACTTAAGCAGAGCTTTTTCGGCAACATTTGACTTTTGGAGGTGCCCTCATCTGTTGGGTAAACATGAAATGATCATCTTTGACTGGAACTGATCCTCTAGAGCCATGTTATTCCACCAGGGAGAGGTATTTTCACTGATTTTCAATGTGGATTATTTCTGTAACTGACTGTAATAGTTTCTTTGGCAGCATTAGGGCTTATTATGTCAGGATTTATTTTGGCGTGAGGTGATTCGACATGCTGCAGTCCTGTAACTTCCCTTTGCATGCTGAAATTCAGGGGGCCATCTACTGCTCCCACCACAGACACAATGGGGGCAACCTCTTTGCAGCTGGACCTGTCTCCCAAGGTCAGCCTTCCCCCAGTTGCTTTGTAAATGCTGAAGGAGCAAGTTTAAGAGAACAAATTTCCTGCAAAAGACAGGTGAAAACTCACCTAGGTGAAAAATCTAGATAGAAAATCCTCCTAGAAAGAGGAGAAGAGGGCAACAGGGAAGGGATTGCAGCTTCAGAGGAGCAGTGCAGGCACCGGGAGCTCCCTGGCATTAGCAGAAGGGTTAGCAGCAGAAAACACAGCTGAGGATTAAATGTGGATTATGCTGCAGCGATCCTGAAACATTGTCAGTGCTGAGGCAACCAACGAAGGACTTGATTTCCCTAGGAGAAGAACTGCTGGGCCCAAAGCAGTCGTAGATAAAACTCTTCAGGTGTTACTCGGGGTGAAGTGGTGAGCCAAGGCAGCGAGTTTTGGTGTCTGGTACCTCTGGGATACTTTGGCAATGCAGACTGGTGGATCTGCTCCTCAAAGCGCCATGTAATATCAGATTTTGGAAATCACTTCGCTATCAAACACTGCCCAGGCTCCACCAAGTATCAGAAGAAAAGGTTCACGTAAATCCCTGCAGTTGCTGTTCAGTAGAAGTGAATGGGTAACACTGCCTGCTGTTCTCTCTCCATCAGCATCACTAAAATCATTCAGGACCTTGGGTTTATGGTGCGCCTGTCTTGCTGGGATTGGGAAGGGACTGGGCTCATGATTTTTGGTCTGTTCTGGGCCAAAACAAAGGCTTATGTGTAGGAGCTCCTCTGGGCTGTGCAGTCAGCCAGGCTTGAGGCTTCCTTGGTTTGGTGAACCCAGCTGAACACCTCCACAGGGCAAACATCAGCTGAGTGGAACTCTGAGGTGTAGAGATGGATGATGGGGATGGATTGACGAGGTCATGTTGAGGTGGCAGAGGCCGGGAAATTGGGACTTTACTTGCCTGCAAACCCTGCCATGCTCTACAAATGACATTGGGCAACACTGACCTCCTCAAGCTGGAGTCTGGATCATGCTCTGTTTAGGCAAAAGGAGGCATTTTGAGCCTGCTGAGCAGACCCCTTTAGTTCCCTTCACAGGCTGAGGCCCAGCAGGGGTGTGTGCAGGAAGGGGATAGACCCTCTGCTCCATAACATGACAAGCAAAGCAGCCCTTGCACCTTGTCTGCAGCAACAGGGCACTTGTAGGTCCCCTGGCACAGCCTCAGGGCTGGGAGGAGCAGGGGGCTGTCTGTCTGTCCATCCTCCCCCACCACACGAGCCCGAGTTAGCCACAGCTCCGTTTGGCAGCCCGATTCCCTGCTCCAGCAAGTGCTGGGCTGATGGGGAGGCGGCCGTGAGAGGAACACTCTGTTCAGCAGCTGCACATTCCATTAATTTAATGAGGAATTTTTTTTTTTTTTTTTTTTACGAGGCAGATGGTAAAATAGCTATTTTCTGTTGTCTAATAAATACCATCAGCAAGGCAGAAAATGTGCAATCTCGCCAAGTCCTTTCTGATTCCTCGCCCTCCTGTACCGATGCGTTTCCCCGTTCTCTGCTGGCAGCTGGTGGGGCTGGGAGGTGGGGTGGGAGGGAGAGGTGGGACACCAAAGGCAAGTCCAAAATTGCTGGTGGGACCTGCACATTGAGACAGCAGCTTCCCCTGATTGGGCAGAGCCTCGGTGTCCTGCTGGGAGAGCTGTGCTCTGGCAGCCTCCGCCGATCCAATTCTCACTTCATCTGATTGCAGTAATAACAACTCGCACAAATTTCCTGCCTCAACCTGAAATCTTCCAGCTCTGCAATGCAAATAATATAATGTGTGATGAGGAGCCCAATGACGGGGATAATAATAATAATAGTGATGAAGCCTTTATTCAATGAATGAGTGAATCAAGCAAGCAAAAATAAATGGTATTCAGGGCTTGGAAATCAATAGGAAGAGAACTCAGGAGGAAGTGCAGGGGGACTTGCATCTCTGGGGGAGCGCTGTCCTTAGGAATGGCATGAAGGAGAGATGAGCAAAGCCCTCTGAGCTGGGCACTCCTTGTCTGCCCCTGTTGCTCCTGGGTTTGCTCCTCTCCTGTGGCTGTATTGAGCTCACTGCTGTGCCTGGTCCCAGCTTCCCTGTGATCTCTTTGGCACCCTTGATTTACAGCTCTCCTGGGCTCTCTGAATGTGTCAGGCAGCTGGCAGGCTACAGACCTGACCTGGGGCTGGGTAATAACTTGTCTTTTGTCCCATGCCCAGGAGGTTGGCCATAAAAAAGCTCCAGACATCAATTTTCCTCTCCACCGGGGTGGAATTGCAAAATGATGAGTTGGTCTTTGCCCTCATTTATCTCTTTTTTCCTTTCTCCTCCTCTTTTTATCTTGCTCTATTCTTCCACCACTACTGCTCATTGCTGTCTTCTTCACCCCCTTTCCACTATCTCCTCCATCATTTACCAGCCTTCCTCCTCTCTGCAGGTCACTGCTTCTCCTCTCTCCCCCTCTTGCCCTCTTCTGCCTCATTTTTTCCATGTGTTTCCTTCCCATCTCAAAACTTTCATGATTTTTCTTGCTGTGCATAGCAGTTTGGTATCTATACCTGTAATAGCCTCCTAATACAGTAGTTCCACAAGAGACCCTTTAGAAACCTAAAGCCTTGGCAGCTAGTAAAACTCACCTTTTAGCTTGGCTTCCTCTTTATCAGGGACTCACTTCAGATGGGATTTCTGTGTGCACAGCTCTGCCACTCTCTGTTATTAAAAAAAAAAAAAAGGATTAATTCCTGCAACAGGTGAGTATGTTTCACAGCTCTGGTGAGCAGGATCTATTCTCCACTTCCTGCGGGTACATGGGGATTTAATCATCCAACGTGGTGCTTCTCTTTGTCCTGAGTGTGTTTAAACTGTGCCTTACCTGTATCTGTGCAGAGACCTCCTGGGGAATGCCCTCTTTCACCAGTGGGGCATTCCCATGAAACCTTTGCATTTTCCAAGGGATTTCTCCACTTTGTGGAGAGATGCCAGGTAGCAAGTTTGGAGCTGACATCCTGCTCTCTCAGGTGCTGCTGGCATGGGTTGAGGTCACTGAATGCTCTGTCCCAGCATCACCAGTGCCAATCCCTGCCCTGAACCCACCTGTGGAAGTCTCCCATGGCTCCTGCCTTTCCCTCCAGGCTGTGCTTGCTCAAGTGAAGGACTGGCACAGCTCCAGCCTGGCAGTGCCCCTTCTCCAACCTCTCAGAACAGAATCTTTCATAAGCCTAAAGGAAAAGGACAAGCTTCTCCTACCCTTTCCTCTCTAGCCTCTTTTGATGGTGCCTGCAGCTTTGTATTGTATTTAAATCGATGCAAATATGTTAGTGGATAAAATATGCAGAAGGCAAACCTGGGAAATTTAATCTGACTCACAAATGTGCTGGGAAGAGGCACTTGGTAAATTGAAATCGGACTTTCACTGCTTTTGTCCCTACACCTCCAGCAGGACCTGCATTAGAGGAGTAGGGAAATAGCTGTGTCCTAACATCCTCTGCACTGTTATATGGGCTTGGGGGTAATGAAGATACCAGGATATTCTCCTGTATTGTAAATATTGCAGCAGGACTGACCTCTCTTGGGCTCCCAGTTTCCCTGCTGGTCCCTAAGTGTGGGTGGAATGGGCAGCATTTGGTTTCTCTTCAGTAGTGGCTGAGGTCTTGATGGGAACATTGAGGGTGATGGGAACAGGCAGTGAGCAGCCCTTGGAGCTGGCAGCAGGCAGTGAGAGCTGCCTGCCAGTTCCTGGTTTGGGATTGCCAACCCTCTCCCAGGGTGGAGAGCCCAAATTTCATCATCCCTAGTGGGTTCCCGAGCAGTGGGGCAGGAGATGGCACTGAGCAGGGAGATGTGACTTGCAAATCTTCCTGTCAGGCTGTTTTCTGGACAGCACAAACCTGGAACAATTCCCCTGACCAGGCTGCCAGCTTTGTACACAGGAGATGAGGTAGGAGATAATACAGCGTGTCTTGTGCCAGATATTCAAGAATTTCTAAGTACGTTGCAAACAGGGAGCTACAGGGCAGCACTGCTCTTTCCATTTCACATGCAGGAAGGCCCTCGAAAATGGTGAAGTTTCCTGCCAAGTCACCCCAGGGGCCACAATCTTTGTTTTATATTTACAAAACATTGGGACAATGGCTCTCTGTGCTTCCCTGACAAGACAGGAGAAAGTATTCATCTTTTCTAAGAGAAAAGAGCCTGATCTAACAGAGGTCCCACTCTGGACTAGGCAAACATGGTATTTTTCAACAGCAAAAGCTGGCTAGCTCCAACCAGAATGGGATTTTCAGCAAGAAAGGTGACCAGAGTTTGGGGAGAGGGCCTGCAGGTAGAAGGACAGATACAAAAAAAATTGTGACGAGTTTTCCTTGAAAACAGAGTTGTGAGGTACCCTTCGTGCATTGCTGAGCAGAGCAGTGGCTGCCATCTGGTCCTCCTTCATCATCTTACTGACCCTGACCACAACAGTTGTGAGGGGCCCAGGAGCCCTGTTTGGAGGCACAAGTGCTGGTGGAGCTGACCCAAGGAAGTCTGTGGCTTACTTGATATGGTTTGGTGTGAACTGCTGGCTCCCTTCACCAGCACTGTCAGACCAGCATTTCAGGGCATCCAAAGACTCCTCACCCTGCCAGACCTCAGGATCCAGGTTGGAAAGGCAGCATCAAACAACTACAGCTGCTTGGGCAGAGCTTGCAAAGGTGATAGAGCCAAACTCTTCCCAAGAGCAGCAGGCAGCCTCACAGGAGGACAGAGGGCATACAGGCAGCTTGGGAGGCTCAGGCTGGGCACTTGGAAGTAGATGTGCGCTAAGAATGTGGCACAGCTCCACAACAGATGGCCAGAGAGGCCATGAGCTCTCCATCCTTGAAGGTCTCAGCCACACCAAGCGGTGGCTGATCCAGCATTGAAGATAATCTTGGAGATAACTCAGAAGGGAGCTCACTTCTGCATCCAAAGGACAGCAGAATGTCACCTGCCCTTCTCCTCAGTGACATGCCTGGAAGAGACTTGGCACCCCAAACTGTTGTGTACTTGTGTGCTGAGAGAAGAGCCAGGCTTGAAATGTCACCTCATTAGAGCTGATAGGTGAGATTTGTTACAGAAAAGGAGGGCTATCCATCTCCTGGCTCCTGAGGGGATGAGTCCTTCAGCCAGAATGGCTGGGGGGTTGTAATGGAGTTAACTGAGACTGCCACCAGGGAGCTAAGATGTTGGCATTTAGCTGGAGAGGAGAAAACATCTAGTTTTCTTTGCGGAGAAAATCCCTCAAACCCCAGGAAAATAGCATTTTCTCAAAGCAGAAGGAAGGAGCTCCTGCCACATCGGATTCCTTCCTGGAGGCTGCAGGTCTGGGGTGATGAGTGTGGTCAGTCAAGATGACAGTAGGTGGATCAGCCCTTTCGTTTTTTGGAGGGTGGTCCAGTTGTCCAGGGTTACTCTGGGTCTGCCCAGGAGATCTGATGGACTTCCATGGAGCCAGGACTGGCATGCAGCCATCAGTCTTCCCCTTCTCTCGCCCAGTTGTGAAACCCTTTCCAAATCAGCCTCTATCATCTTGGTTGCAGTAGGAAACTGATGGAGAGAAATCCTTTACTGGGGGCAGATTCAGGTGCAGGTGAGATTTCAGCAAATAGCTCTGAACCTCTGTGTTAAACAGCACCATTTTTTGCTGCAGATGCTCCGTCCCCGCTGCAGAGGTGCCCACCTGAGCCCAGACCCAGCCCTGGCCTGGCAGCTGCTCTGCCCTGAGGGTCCCCTCTCCAGGGGCTTTGCTTCATTAACTTCCTGTTAAGTTGAGAGTGCTGAGTCTTAAGAAGTTGGCAATAATGCCAAGCCTTCATACAAGGGTAAAAATAGCCCTAATAATTTAGGCAATTAGTTAATTAGCCTCATTTACTTGAAAGCACAGAGTGGCGTGGGAAGACTTTTCTGCTGGGTTTGTTATGCTTTTCTCATTCACTTTGTTTGCTTTTCCCTTGCCATTTTCTCTGCTCCCTGACACAGACACAGGGACCCACAGCATTCCAAAGTGGTGGAATGCCAGCAGGAAAGTGAATGCCAGCCAGGACAGGATGCAGGGCAGTGCTGCAGGGAAGCGCTGCAGGGAAGCAGGCTTACTGTGTCATATGGGGAAGTGGGTAGCTTCTTTGGGATATTGCTTAGTGGGCCTGGTGGTCTTTTCCAGCCTTAATAATCCTGTGATTCTTTCCATGCTGTACCTTCCTCATCCCACTTCCGACCCTTCATTGTAGGTGGAGGCTGTGGCACATTCAGGATGTCTCACAGCTCTTTGTCAAATCCCTCAGGGGCAATACCCTGCTGTTCATAGCATTGCTCGTTTGTTCCCAGTTAGAGAATTCCCATCTAGTCCTTAGACTGGAACTGACTGACAGGTGAAAGGAGGCAAGATAAACCAGGCATTTACTGGGAGGAACTGGGGTGCTGGAGCAGCACAAGGCTCAAGACTGTGTTGGTCCTTAATGTGCTGGCAGAGCAGCATGGCACTGTTGGCCTGTACCTGCCAGCCCCAGGGCTACTGCATCCCTTGGAACTCACTGCTCCCACCCAGCCCCTCTGGAGCACGTGTGGCCTCCAGTCCCAGCTGCTCAAAGCCTTTGTCTCTGCACAAGCTCACCTGGTTTTGGAGAGCTGCTGGTCAGGTCCCCTCTGTCCTCATCTGACTCACACGAGTCCCATTCATTACTGACCCGGGGACCTGAATGAATTCTGTCTCCCTGAATTATTTCTGAAGACATTAGATCTTCTCAAATTGTTCATCTTCCCCAGGAATGATAGCTTGCAGGCACCTGGGAATAAATGGTGCCTTGGAACAATTTCATTGTTTCTATTCCAGGCAACAGGAATTCCTCAGATCTCAACATCAGTCCCCAGACCCTGGTGTGTTAGCATAACCTCCAGACAGCTACGAGTTTCTTGACCCAGAAAAAGGATAGGATTTGTTATGAACCCTGGGAGACCAGTGTCCTTGCAGCTTGTGTACCCTAATGGTGTGCAGCATATTGTGTGCTCCTCTGGCTGGAATTTTCTTGTCGAAACAGCTCTCTATCAGCAAATGCCACTTCCGCGAAACAGGCTTATGTGTGTGAAATCAAATCAATGTTGATTAATTTTCAGTTTGGAAAAGAGGGGGGAAAAAACCCGTTAAAAATGTCACGATGCCTTCTCCTTTCATTCTTGCAAGAAGAGCTTCAGTTCTTTATCTCTTAATGACCTTTTGTTTAAAGCCTTTGTGTTTTGTAAGAAGTATTCAAAAAAGGACAAAGCAAAATGAAGTGTTAAATATCTTTTGAGGGAAAATGTGTCCGTTTCCATGAGCTCTTTTTTGTAATTATTATTTAAAAGGAGACAGGAATCGCGCTTCTTTTCTCTCTGATTTTTTGCCATTTTGTCCTAAATCAAGCATACTTCCCCAAGCTCCCTGCTCTGCCCTGGCTGACACGTGCCCCTTATGCTGTGCACTGTGGGAATGGTTCTTACTCTTGCCTTGACCCAGCTCACCTTGCCAAATCTCCCTCGAGGCGATGGTATTGGGGCCAAGCATCAGGATCAACACTTCTAGCCCTGCTTGAGGCCAGCCCTGCTCTCTGCAGCATCAGTGACCTGCAGCCGTGTCCCCACTCAGCTCCCAACGCTGCTCCTTGTGTTTTTGTCAGCTTGGGCTCCCTTGCTTCCCCCAGCTGGGGTGGTGGCATCCCAGAGCAGCAGGCACACACAGGGTCCTGCCGTCAAACCATGGCTGCAGCCGGCTGCCTTCGGTCAGCACCGCGCTCAGCCGCCCGAGCAGCTCTGAGCTCTGCCTCGCTGTCCCTGGCAGCCCAAATCCTCTCCACCTGCTGCTGCCTTCACGGGGACCTTGTCTCATGCTGAGGGCAACGTTGCCCAGCAAGTCCATCGAGGCAAAAAGCTTAAAAAAAAAAAAAAAAATTACCTTAGTGGCTCATTGGTATTTTTTATGGGAAAGATGGGGACAAATGTTTTAGCAGGATCTGTTGAGATAGGGCAAGGGGTGATGGTTTTAAACTAAAAGAGGGTCAATTTGGATTAGATAAAAGGAAGTTTTTTAGAATGAGGGTGGTGAGGCCCTGGCACAGGTTGCCCAGAGCAGCTGTGGCTGCCCCATTGTTGGAAGTGTCCAAGGCCAGGCTGGAGGGGCTTTGAGCAACCTGGGACAGTGGAAGGTGTCCCTGCCTGTGACAGGGGGTTTGGATGAGGTGACCTTTAAAGGTCCCTTGCAACCCAAAGTCTTCTATGATTTTATAATTCTATGGGCTTTTTGCACAGGCAGTTGGGGCAAAGGTTTTATATAGAGCTGGTCCACAGTGTTTCACCCACATTAAGGGTTTTTGTTTAGGCTTTTTTTTTTAATCCTGGGAAAAATTTCTTTTGACCTACATAAAAAAGTTTGCTTAAAGCTCTTGCATCCTTCAAATTCACTCATAAAACTTAAAAAAAAAGTAATTTTTTTCAAGTTATTTGAAACTCATGTAAAAAATTTCACTCTGGTTTTATTAGTTTTCCTTTCCTCATCTCCTTTTTTTTTAAACTCGAAGTAAAAAGCAGAGTAGTGGGGGAGAAAGGAGTCATTAAAGAAAACTGAACATTTCTACTTGAAAGAACAAGAGTTGAACAGGAAAACGTTCTTTCAACTTAAAGAAAAAAATCAGGAAAAAGTTTTTTTCTGAAGGGTAAATATAAACGTTTCCAGTGAAAATGTTCTGAGGGGAGAATGGTTATTTTGGAGCATTTCTCTTCCCCAGCCCCATGGGATGCCCTTAGTTTTACACTTAAAAATCTGAGCTGCACACATCAGAGCCAGCGAATGCCTGGGTTCCTTCTTGGGACTGTGACTTTCCTGCTGTTGCTTGGGGGGATAAGCTGGGTGGGGGGCTCAGAGTGAGCACGGGTTTGCTCCCAGACTAGGGGACCTGCATGGATGGTTTTAACCTCTGGAGCTGGGATTTCACCCATGAACAGGGCACGAGCACTCGCTCTTATGGTTAATGAACCCTCCACTCTTAACTGGTGCTGTGAGGGGCAGTCTCAAAGTCATGGAGCCTTTTATTCAACTTGCATCTCTTTCTGTTGCACAGAGCCGAGCTCTGTGGATGCATCACTTTTCTCTTTCCCAGCACCACATCCCTCTCAGCCTTCCGACACATATGTCTCTTGCTGGAATTTTTTCTCCCAGCCTCCAGCACTCAAGCAGCCGAGCAGCATTTGTGTGTCTCCAACAAGTAGCCACTGAGCCTGAGAAATGCATTAGCTGCCTGACCTGGTTCCAGCCAGGTGTGAAAAGATGCAGTGGCTCTGGCTCGGCTCCACCTTTTCTGACCATGTGAGGAGAGGCAGAAGGCTTCTCCTCTCTCCACCAGTTTGCATCATTCAAGTCTATTTAAAAAAAACAAAACAACAAAACAGGATAGGGATGGTGAGCAGATAGACAGAGCCAATCATGGGGAAAGCTGGGTAGATTAAAAGGCATTTACTGGGTTTTCTGTACTAGAAATGAAAGAAAAACCCTTCAATTAGCTGTCTGCCCGAGGAGCTGAGCAGAAAGGGATGAAAGCTGAGATGCTTTTGCAGGAGCAATGGGAAATCGCCAGCCAGGAGATGATTTGTGGGCTCTGAGTCAGGCATCATCGTCAGAGGGGTGTTCAGCATGTGGTGCTGCAAACTGGGGAGCCTCTCTCTGTCCAGCTTTTGTGCCTTCCCCTGGTTTCTTCCACAGCTCTCCTTCTTGGCAGTGTTTCTGCAATCCTAGATTCGTGCTCAGAGCAGGGGAGCTTCACCTCGTCAAGTGCTGGTGCTCATGTCCGGGACACTCATGTCTGTGTGCCCAGGAGGGTGATGTGGGTGCTGAGCAGCAGGATTACAGCTCATGGTCCTCATCCTCTTCAGCCAAGCCTCTGCTGCCCCATGCCTCTGTGCCCCATATATCAGCACATCCAACCCCCCCAGCCAGAGCTTTGGGTCACTTGTCACCGTTTTGTAAAGCAAACAGGTCACCTGGGAAGGGAAGCAGCAGCTGTTCTGCTTCCCGGGGTTTCAGGCATCTGCTCCTTGCACACACACACACACACCGCACACACTGCCTTTACCTAACAAACAATTATTTAACAAAGTATGCAAATAGTATAATTACTGTTATTTGTTTAGCTGTTATAAGTGTTTGAAATGTAAATGTCAACTTTGGGATTTTTTTGCAGGGTATGTGTGTGTTGTCGGCTTTCTCTCTCTCCTGTGTGTGCTCTTCCCGGATTGCAATTTGATGAATTTCTCCTTGTCCTAGAAAAAAAAGCTAATGTGATTTCTCTGCGATTACAGCCGAAGATGCCGAAGTGGGGATTACTCACAGTAACTCCTCTTACTTAGCAGATCTGAGTGGGAGGCAGGATTCATTACACCGAGCAGAGGAACAAAGAGGAAATGTCTTTCAGCCGACTGCTTGTGTCTGCCGAGGCAGCATCCTCACCAGTGCCAGGGTTTCCCTCCCTGGAAGGCGGAGGGTCAGGCAGGGCAGTGACAGTGATGCCAGGATCTTGGCAGCAGGCTCTGGGAACCTGTTCCTGGCCTGCCACAGCTCCTCCATGCACAGGAGGAGCAGCAAGTCTGAACTCTGGTTTTCTAAGGGATGTTTTTCCTTCTGAAGGAGACTGGAGAAATAGAAATAACATTTCAGCCACCAGCATGCTTAAAGTAGAGCCCTGGTACTCAGTACAGTGACATTTTCTGAGGGTGTGTCTCACTGTCACCCATCCCAGCTGGCATTCGGTATAAATGGAGCTCTGAGGAGGTGGTCATCAGTTGGTCACAGCCTGTAGTTCAGGCAGTCAATCCAAGGCTTGTTACCATCACCTCAGAGTCAGTCTGTACTCTTGGTACTGACTGGCTTTGCTGTCCAGTCTCAGCAGCTGGTCCATGCTGGGAAGGCTGGCAGGGATGGAGCAGCCCCTCTGGAGCTGCAGCACCTCTCTGATATTTCACAGCATCCCATACCTGCTGGGCAGAACCCAGCCGTGCTTTGGCTTTAGAGTTTTCTCAGATGCACAGCTCCAAGATGAATCCAGTTGGATTCATCAGCTGGCAGCAAGCCTGGCACCAGCTTTTCCTTCAGTTGGCTCAAAAGCTGGCCCAGGAGATGGAATGAGAGTGGAAAGGCTGCATTGCTGCTGTATCCCATCCTCCATCCTCTCTGTGATGCCTGTTCATGCAGAGTGCTGGGATGAGGAGCTCATGGTTTTTATGGGAATCCCAGGGCCGTGAGAGGGTGAAGAGGTTTTCATCTCCAGTGTGAACCAGAGGGACTGGAAAGAATGAGGCAGTAAACACAGCTAACAGCTTGGCTCCTGGAGGAGCAGGGGGAGCTTTGTGCCCAGCTCAGCACCAGGGGATGAGCCCAGAGCATGGTGCACAGCCAGGGCACTCTCTGCTTGTGGCAGAAGATCAGGATTTCTCCATGTGTAGATGCTGCCACTGAACCAGTTGTGTCTGTGCCCAGCAGGGATCCAAGCCTACTGGGGTCAGTGGCTGTGGTTGAGGGGGTCTTGGGGCATAAGCCTGCACAAGGTGGTGGTGGAGCACAAACTGGGCTCTGTGGCGTGGCAAGAAGATGCTGAACCAGGCTTTGCTGCTGCTTGAGGTTTCCCCTTGCTCTCTGGCAGGGCTTGAGTTGCTGGCACAGGAGCACTTTGGCATGCTGGCAAAGTGCTGGGACTCGGTGCATGGCTCTGACACGTTAATCTCCTAACTGGGGCTGTCTGTGCCCTCTGGACCAGCTTGTTAGTGCCCTGCTGCCTGTGCAGGTATTTTCAGCCATCAGCAAGGCCGCTGGTCCCTGGGCATTCCCACCAGACAGTCGGGCCGTGGGGTGGAACCAGCGAAGCCACTTGGTTTTTAGTTTCAAAGACAGGAACCCAGTGACCTTCGGCAGATTTCATAGCCCAGCAGGCTCGTGTAATTGAAGCTGGTGATGATTTGTCATGGCTCTAAGCTTTCCCTATCTATTTCATTCCTCGCTCCCTCCGTCTCTCTTGTTCCCTCTTTCTCTTTCCTTCTTTGTGATCTCATTATCTCCATGCCTTTCTCTTTTACTCTCTTCAACCGTAGCATATCCCAGCATGGAGAGGTACCTCAGGATCTATTCGTCTTTGAGGGATTTAGCTTTTGCCTGTCACAGTATTTTCTCCACTTCACATCCATTATCCAAGAAAACCTCTTTCTTCCCATGACCAGGACACCTGCACCTGCCAGAAAAATCCAGCCCATTCCATCATAAATAATGCATTGCTGTGGTCAGTACCCCCAAGCAGCCATGAGCTCCAAATCCCAAATTTCCACCCCCCATCAGGTGAAGGTTGAAGTGACATTATCACTTTTATCGAAATTCCCTGGTAGAAGGCAGGTTCAACGCTATTACCATATTTCAATTCAAGTCATTCTTATTTTAATTAGCCTTAAGTAATTAGTTCTAATTCATTGCCATTTTTTGCTCTGCATATTTTGGGTTATTTACTTCCCTTGCTAAGTAACAATTTGATGTAATTATGTGCTACTCATTCTTTCTATTTACATATGCTCACTCACTCAGATTTCCTCGTTGGAATTTCAACAGATCCTTTGAATTCCCTTTTGAATTGTTTTCTGAGTTGTCAGCGGTGTGGAAATTGTGGGGTGGAGAGAGAATTGATCCTCTTCTTTGGACATCCCTGGTGCCAAAGGCAGTGACAGTGCATGTGAGCACCTGGGCTGGCAACGGGCTGCTCTTGGCAGGGAAGGTCCATTGCCAGGCTTTGTTCCTGGGAGTCTGGATTCCCATATGAAAGGAGTTTGGGGACTGTATCCAACTCTCCCTGTCTTCCTCTTGGGTTGTTTTAGCCCAGATGCCAAAGGGACCAGTCAGTGTTGCCGCTTCCTTTCATTTTCTTTGTGCAGTCAGAGCTGCTTTGGCTTTCCAGAATGGAAACGCCCTGGCATTCCAGAAGTGCAGTGCCTCCATTGCTCAAAAACTCGACACCCTTTCAAGTTCTGTTTTTTTTGAGACCTTTTGAGTACTTTGAGCAAATTGGTCACATTTCTATATGTCAGTTTCTTATCTGGAAGGTATTTTTATCTCAGCAATAAAAATTTTAGAATTTTTCTAATTCCTCTGAAGGACCATATTGTTCTCTCCTTCTTTTCTCAAGGATTGCCCTTCTCTTAGCACCTTCTCCATAGCTGAGATTCTCAGAGGGTTGTGGTTCATCCATCTGAGGCTGTTTGCTGACCAGCTGCTCTGAACCCATCTTTTCATTCCCTCAAAACTTGATTCTGAGCAGTCTTAACGTGCCTTCCTGCAGATCCTGCAAAAGCGTGGATTTCATGCTCCCATGGAGTGTATTTATACCTGTGTGTATATGCCTCACAACTTTTAAGTGCATTATCCAACTCCAGCTGAATTTGATAGAGGGTAGCAGTCTCAAAAATAGCAAGTTCCCTCAAGGTTTGAGCAGGCAGGCAGAGGTAGAAGAGAGATGCCCTACTTCTACTGAGGAAAAAGCTGCCATGTTGTGCTGAGCCTTTATTTGGTGCCGGTGAATCCATCTGGGAGAGAGCACAAATCTCAGCACCCCACCCACAGGAAGGACTTCAATCAGCACATGCCCCTTCTCGGTGCCCAAGTCAATCAAACTCAAGGAAAGCAGGATTTCATAGTTCTGGTGCTCATGGAACTACTTGTTTTCTTTTTCAAGTAGCTTTTTCACTAAAATCTTATCAGCCCTTTGAATCCATGTCCCATTAGCAAATCCTACTTGCTTCATGAATATGCACGTTCACAATGTGTAGCATTGGCTTAACTGCTCCCACTGAAGTTGGTAATAAAACTCCTGCTGACTTCAAAGAGAATAGAGTCAGGCCGATGCGGAGTGCTTTGGAAAATCCCACCCCTTGTTGTTATTTTATTCTTAACACATCCACTCAGGAGTTGTGGGATGAGACTAAATACTCCAGAATGAGTAAAGAGGGGAAAAAAAAAAAGAACGAAAAGATCAAAGAGCCAAAAATGAAAATCCAGATTCTGAGGTAAATATTTAAGGACCTGTCTTTAAAGACTCGCAGTGAGAGCAGTTCTACTTCTGTTTGAGGAAGGGTCACAAACTGCTGCCTTGAGGCAGGGGAGTCACTCACACTGAGGCCACTGGTGGAAGTTCAGACCTGAATGACACAAAGTGTATGGGACCTCCAAACTGCGTCAAGGCTACACAAGATCATGAGTTGGAGTAGAATTGATTCCTTTAATTCTGTCCCTACACTTCAGTTTTCCGTGTCTAGGAGGGTCCAAAGAGGTTCTGGTCCCCCCTGCTGGCTCCAGGACAAGGAAAAACCCAAAACATCCCTTTGGGTTATCAACATATGCAAGAGAGCAGATCCATCTTAAATGATCCATTCCTCTGCTCCTCTCTTGCTGTGAATTATGCAGGGAAAAGGTGTTGCAGAGCTTTACAGCTCTTCAGTTTGGGTTTTTTTGCAGATGAACTACGTTTTCAGGTCTTTGTTTTCCCAATACTTGGTGCCATAGCTTCCAAACTGCCATGGGAAGGGGAAGGTTCCCTGCTACAACCCAATTTAGTGGAGCATTTTGCATTGAGGTGACTTCAAGGGGACATAAACATACTTCAAATTGTAACAGATGAGTGATTTCAAGGCAGAACTCCCTTGACGTGAACACATTCTTACCTGTTTTGCTGAATCAGGGCACGTTCTTCTTACAGGGACTTTGTGCTTTAGTGTGGGCTATTTTGGTATTTTCTTCTCCTAAGATTATTTCCACTGGAAAAAACACAGTCTTTTTCATTCCAGCAGTATTTTTGGTAACAGTTACTATTTCCTGACAATATGTCTGTATTTTAGGACAAAACCAAATTACATGTTGGGAGCTCCTTTCCCCACTGCAGTTTCTCCAGCACTACTCACAAGCCAGTTACATCAAGACCACAATCTGGAGGAGGCACAATAGAGGCTATATTAAGTTTTATACAGACTTGCCATCAAATTACATGCAATAGCTACTTGATCACGTTGTATCAATCCGTTTTTGCCTGGCCATTTGGAAAGCAATTGCTTTTATCTTGATGGCTTATTTTTAAATTCAGATCTTGCAAGGATTTTACCAGGAGTTTTTATCTAGTGACTGCAGAATTCTCCTGGTCACATGGTTTAGTACAGTATGACTGTTAGTGCACAGTTGCATGGTAAGGGGTATTGGCAAAAAGGACACTCTCACTGTAGTTAATTTTCATTGTTTTTCTGATTTTTTTTTTTTTGTCTTTTACGTCTATTCCTTGAATTCTATAAAAATCTTGACAGCAGTTAGAACTTGATGCTATAAAACAGGCTAGAAACAACGACAAATATTTTTTTTTTGCTCTCCTGCCTGCCACTATGCTCCAGAAGACTGTGAATTTACCATCAAACATCTGCAGAGCTAGAACCTCTCTTTTAAGCTCGGTAATAATAGGTAAAATCCTACTCCCTGGCTGCACCATATAATCATTATTATCTTACAAATCCGAAGTACTTTGTGTAATCTTCAAGACTGTGTTCCTAGTACTGTGCTTTAGGAGAAAATAGACGGATCATAATTGTGGAAAATTGCATTTTGTTGCATCTTTTGCCAGTTCCCTGAGATCAAAAGGGTTAATTTCCCTTGCTTTGTACAAACTTTGAATCTGTACAATTAACTCTGATGAACCAGAACAGGACTTGTACTGCAGATTTTCCTTGTGGGTTTATTCCTTTAGCTTGGTCGTGGAAAGACCTAAAGAAGTTGAAAGAATCTCCAGTTTGCATTAGATACAAATTATTCCTAATTTACCTCCCAGATATCTGTTGTTCTTCTGGTCCATGCTTTCACATGAATCTTAATATTGGTTTTCTCTAAAAATAGAGTTGAGAGGTTGATTTTTGACTCATTAAGTTTTATTATTAAAAAAGGCCTGTATAGCTATGGTTGCACTATTTTTTTAAAGTGCCAAAATAATGTTGGATAGCTGCAGAAGTAACCCAGAGGATGAGTGGAAATGATGAAGAAAGAAGTTCATACAAATGCTGCCTGGCTGGAACCTGTGTACTTTGTTCTACATTGCAGTTTCATTCTGAAACTTATGTAAAAGCGCCGTATGCGATGAAACTTTTAGGTGTATTAAACCCATCCCATAATGTTTATTTTTGTATATGGACAAGAGATTACAGCTTTTCCATTGAACTTCCAAAGTCATCATCAAAAGCGATCGTTACTCCGTGAACACTTTGTAGTCTGCTATCTGTCCTACGCTGGTTAATTCATGTAAATCTAAAGAAGTGGTTGCAGGCAGGATGGCATCAGAAATATGGAAATAGAGCATCTGGGTAGAAAGGGTAGGTTTTTGCAATGTTTCCATTGAAATTGTTTTCTCCTGCCAAGTGAACAGATGCACTGAAAACAGAGAGTCTTATCGGCAGCCTTTCTTTTGGGGAGAATAAATGAGTGAATGATCTATCAAAACCTTTTTTTCATTTGATTAAACAGCTGATATTTATAGCATTTCTAAATATAAACCAAACTGAGGTGAAAAGGAGGAAGGTTCACAAAGAATGGCTGCTCTACAAAGTCAGGTGCTGTCCCTGTACCCAAAAGTATTTTTAAATTCCTGTTTCTTCACCTAAGCTGAGTGAATGCAGTTCACTGCACTCGGAGGGTGTTTAGCAGACTTACAGTCCTGATGCTCATATTTTGGTCTGATGCTGTGGGCTGCAGATATGTTTGCTTACAGATTTCCTTTTGTTTCACATTAGAATAACAACAGCTTTCCTAAGGGTTTCAAGAGTCTGCCTTTTTGGTATGTTACAGTACAAGTTCTGGAATAAATAGCTGGAAAGGCTGAAAATTTAGCAATGAGGTAATAGAAAAATTTGTACCTTGCAGGAAAATACAAGATTTTGACATTTGGTTGCATTCGAGGTAGAATATTAAGTTATTATTAAAATATAATTCAGGTTAATATAAATGTCATTTAGATATGAATGTTTAAAGATTTTGTTATATGACAAAAATAGAAATGAAAAATTCTCCTGAAGTCTTGCAAATGAAATGTTTGATTCATCAAAACATTTCCTAATTCTTTTAAAATGTGATTTTCCCAGAACTAATTCATGTAATGAGAAATTTCAGCTTTGTTGAAATTTAATTTTCTGCTGGGAGAGTGAACCAACACCTGACCAGGGCTGCCTGACTATAGAGCCTGCTGTCAGATTTAATTCCTTTGTCAGAAATTACATGGGTTTTAACCCACTGACCATTGGTATGATACTATAATGCTGGGCTTTTTTGTTTTTGTCTTTTTCCAAACTGAGCTACATCTTCTTATTAAAATAATTTTGCATTTGTTCTGAAAAATTTCCATATTTTTGTACTTTGTATAAACTCCCTTGTAATAAGGCAAGACAAACCCTTTTATGTTGCTGTCCCTTTCATGGAAGTCTCCTTTGGCCACTTTTATTTGTGATTTTGCCTTTTCCCTTGATTATGTATTGAGATTTCTGTTAGACTCTTTAGCATTCTGTCCTGCTTTTGGGTTACAGTGTTCATCTTTGGAGCCTGTTGTCTCTGTGTTTCTTTATCAAGGGAGGCAGGTTTTTTATAACTGCATTTTCTTTGCATTGTTAGCAATCCCAAACATTCTCCTGAAATACGAGTTTTCACTGCTTAATGTAAGATTTCATCATGAGTAATCCTGAGTCATTTAATTTCATATCTTTTAAAATGTCTTATCTAAGATGGTCAAACTGACATTTGTGTTCTCTGTCAACATAATATTCAGTCTAATATTTTGTGTTCCCTTCTTTCCAGTGAACAATCTGAACCCAAAAGATGCCATTATTTGAGTGTTTTTGCTCAGATATTTAAATGCTAGTATGGAAAATGATTATTGATTTTTCACTTAAATGATGTAGTCTTCTGCAAAAATCAATTTTCCTTATATATTCACCAGCTGTATTTAAGAACCAGCATTTGGCTAGCACTTTTCACAATTTAAAATAGAAAAATCTCTCATGCAGTGGCTTTCCTTAAGAGATCTCCAACACTTTGCTGTCACATTAATCTGTTCTTAAGTAGAGGAAAATTGAGGCAGAGATGTAGAGATTTGCCCCAGGAAACTCAGTGGTTGAAGCAGGCAGGAAAAGAGAAAACAAGTCAAAAAGGAGAAACCAAGCATTGGTATCTGTCGTGCTGGACTGATATTGTTAAGTGAATCTGTTCAATTGACAGGAGGCTAATTTATATCTCTTAGGCTCTAAGAATCCTGTGTGTTCCATGTTTCTGGATAGACAGATGGATGCTCCCTTCACATGTCTGCGTTACTTTTGGTATCACACTGTGAACTGAAGGTCCTGCTCTACCTTGCCTTGAACACATTCCCATGAGCACAGTGAATAGCCTGCTAAATATGGATGATCCATCTTGATTTTCCCGATGAGTCAGGAAAAAATACTGGGAATTTTTTTTTGACAGGTGTAAGCCAATTGGTGCAGGGAACTTAAGTCTCCAAGGCATTTCCCTGGCCCCCAAGGAACCCTTTGGCTTCTGGCCATTGGCTTTTTGCCATCAGCTGCATCCTATTCCTGCAGTAGCACGCCCCAGGAAAGAGCACAAATCTCTTTCTCCTGGTGAATTAGCACTCCCAACTCTTCCCCCACACTGGATGGCTTTGGAGTAGGGTTCTGATATGCTTTTTGCAATTTGTGTGCCCCGCTCAGAACCAGTTGCAAACATTTCCTTTGGAAAGCTGTTTACGGATGGCAGCCTGGCCTTCCTCTGGTGACTTCTCCTGCCATTTAGTTCCCTGTTTGGTTTTCTCATGTTGATCTTTGAAATGGCAGTGTCTGGTTTTTCTGTAGAGTTGCTGGATCCCGAGTCCTGGGTTTTGCACAGATAACCTGCCCCATGTTATATAGCAGAGGTGGAATCTGGAGAGGTTTTGGCAGGATGGCTCGAAGAGGTGGCTTAGATGGCTCTAAAATCTAAAAGCTTAGATGGCACTAAGAACTTGGTCTTCTGAGAGGACCAAAACTGGCTCCCAGTGAAGTCATAGAAGGTAATAATCTCATTTATTTATGGAAGACATATGGCAAGAAGCCTCCTAGAACACAGTAGGATTATTTTTGCAGTGCAGGTTATTAGCGTTGACCCTGGACTACAGCAAAACAGAGACATGAAACCTTCTGTCTGCAAAATAGCTCTCAAGGTTGTAACCAAACACTTAAAATTGCAAGACATGGCTGTTCAAAACTGGGAAGGTGGGTACAAGGATACAGCTGATGTCTCAGAAATAAATTGTTGGTTTGTAGAAGTTTGGAATTGCTAATCTCAGGAAAACCCAAGATCACTAAAAGGCTTGGTCTTTTAGAAAGGCTGCTCTCAGTTGAGACACCAGTCCCTGCTTTCCTCCCAGGGCTGCAAAATTACAACTTTCAGGTCACACTTAGAAAGCAATTGGATGTAATCTGTACCTTTTGCATGACATAAAAGAACTAGATGAGATAATCAGGCACCCTCATGTCCTCAGGTCTTTTTCAAATACTGAGATCACTACCATAACTGTGCTTATGATGATTTCCCCTCCTCCATCTCCCGTCTGCTGAGGGAGCTGCTTCTCTTGTGTCTGTTCACAAGGTGTTGGCCAAGTGCTCCCAACCTACCACCACTACTGGCACAACTTGAGTTGTCTTCTCTGGTGGAGCACTCCCTGTTCTAGCACTAGAAAGGTGAAGTGTCCTGGCCAAGTTCATCATCTGGACTCCACAGTCAGTGGAGAAAGTTGAACACCTCCAGAGTGTAATTCATCCCATCCAAAAATAGATGTTTAAGACAGGAAGAATGAATCACTCTCTGGGGGTTGGTGCACGTCTCTCTGTTCACTGATGATAAAAGAAGTCTAGACAATTACCTTAACCTAGACATCCAGCTGTAAGACACCTTCAGCTGCGTGAGATCGAGCCGTGCTTTCAGGTCCCTAAGGGCCGATTTCCACCCCCCTGTTCAAATGGGAAGTAGTTTTCTGATTTCACAGCAGCTTTCAAGCTGAAGTCACTGACAATCAGAATCTCAGTGAGCCACATATGGCAGTTTTACCATAACTGAATAGCTTTTTAATGAAAGGGTTTTTACCCTCAGTCCCATCTGGGAGTTATCCATGAGAAGTTGATGGTGTTTTGAGGAATATTTCTTGCTATTACTTGCTGAATCATTGGCACCATTAAATATTGCTGCATAATTTCCTCCCAAGGAGCCTGTTGCATGTAGATAATATTCAAAATGTGGTCCCCATTGATTACTTTGATTGAACATATGCCACACATGATATTCTCCACGAGCAGGAGCACAGCTCTTCAGATGGCGGTTGCAAACACTCCCATTTGTGAGTTCATTTGTCATGGTCTGAAATTCATCTCTCATCTCCCTTGCCTTCCTGTGAGCTCATTTGTTAAAGCATTTGGGGAAAGGCAGACATGGAAAGGCAATGGATGACTGCAGAAGGCAACAGAGCACCAAGACCATAAGGAGCATCCACAGAGTCTTGGAGAAGGAAACCACAGTGGAGGCAGCTGAGAGGAGGGAAAGCTTCTAGCATTGGACAACCAAAGAGCTGGAGTTGCCAGTTCCCACATCCACTGCTGCAGTTCCTCACTGCCCACCTTGCCCCATGGAGGTGACCAATGCAGGAGCAAAGCTGGCAGAACAATCCAGAGTACTTGGATATTGGCTGCTCCACTTCCCAGCCCGGAACTTAGGGCAAAGCCACTTTCAGCTGGTGTTCCCATGAAGAGACCAGACAGTGAGCAGTGGCCAGCACAGCCCAGCTCCAGCCCCAAGTGGTTGTCCTTGCTCCAGGGACAGTGATTCCTGTTCCTATTTGATTGCAGAGCAGATATGTGGGGATGATGATGTCTCCAAGGGGACAAATGGTTCCCTGGCAGAGGTGGGCAGATGTGTTACTCCACGGACAGGGTGAGCTGGTGGAGAGGAGACTTCAGGGTGCCAATGTGTGTGCCTAAAGCTTCCATCCCAAGCAGGTTAAAAAGTTTGGAAATGACACACCTTTGGCATCTCTGCAGAGAAGGACATCTCTGCTTGCCTTGAAATAGATAAAGATTCAATTCCTTTGACTTTTTTTAGATTATTTTTGACCTTGCTGTTTTAAAAATTCAATTCAACATGGAAGCACAGTCTTCAAGGAAAGTTCTTGGAAAACATAGTGACCAATATTGCTAATAGAAAACATTCCCTTTTTCAAGATGTCTTTTGGAAGACGGCAGTAAGTTTGGATGAATCCTGAAATGTTTGGGTTTTAGGTTTTTTTTTTTTCATTTGTATGTGGATTTTCCAGTTGCCAGAAAAAATAATTTGCCCAGTGATGTTACAGGTGCCTCTTTGCTTCCCCTGCCAAGACATCTGCCCACTGCTGCCTGCAGGAGCCCTCGGTGGAGTCCAAGCCAAAGCAATGGATGTGTTTCTCTCGGGGAGTTCCCTGCTTCATCCCTCGCTGTGTCAGAGCTGAACACATCCTGCCAAGATTCAAGCAAATATTCCAGAAAAGGTTGAGATATTCACCGAGCTCAAACCATTGTACGAGAAGTACCCTGAAGCAAAAACAGAGCTGTGAGACACCATCACACCGAGTCGCTTCCCCCACCCCGGCAGGCGCCATGCCGTACCAGACAAACTCCTCCAGATAGAATCCAGGCAGAGATGTTTGCTTAACACAGCAGCTCTTTGAAAAGGCAAATAAATGGACAGTGAAGCTACACAGACGTGTCACTGTGCTGCGATTTCCGTTTAGCATTTACGTTTAGTGCCAGGAAACCCTGACTCATGAATATGAAATCAGAAGGAAAGGAAGAAAGCAGTTGTTCATTATTAGAGCTTCGAATTGGGCATGTGGTGGAAATTAGCATTAAAAAACACAGTTTAAAAGAGAGGGGCTGGTTCTGATGGTCCAGAAGGCTTGAAGAGCCTGGCTCTTCAGCCAGGGGATGTGCTTTTGTGGGGCCCTCTCTGCTCTCAGGCTTTGCCCATGGGGAGTTCCTGCTAGAGAAGGGTCCTGGAGCTCAGGGTTACCCATGATGAGGCTCTTGCTCACCTTGAGGTGGGGGAAAGCAGGTCCTGAATATTCCTGGAAATCCTCCAAATTTGCCTTGAGGTAATGGTGAGCAAAGGCAGGGAAGAAAAGCCTCTTAATTACCAGAAATAAGAGAAATAACTGAGAGGAACATCCAAGAAAACAGATCAACTTCAGATAGAAATCCTGAGGTCCCTAAAGGAAGCTCACATTTAATTGAGACTCAGTGGGGTAGAAATGAAGGAACCCACAGCCCTGATGCTTCTGCACGTGGGATGCCTGTCTCTGCCCCTCACCTGCACTCTAGAGCTGAGAAAAGCCTCTGTGAGCCTGGGGTGAACCTGGCTTCCTTCAACACAAGTTATCTTCCTTCCAGCTGTGAGGGTGGGACACCATCCTTCTTTCTGCACCTATTTACCTCGAAAAAGCTGAGCTTGTTCTGCCAAGGAGGGAGGTGGGTCAGAATCACAGAATCATAGAATATCCTGAGTTGGCAGGGGTCCAAAAGGGTCATTGAGTCCAGCTCCTGGCCCTGCTAAAGACAACCAACCCCAAGAATCACACCAGGCACCTGAGTGCATCGTCCAAACTTTTCTTGAACTCTGGTAGGCTTGGAGCTGCAATCACTTCCCTGGGGGAGCCTGTTCCAGTGCCCAAACACCCTCCAGGCAAAGAACCTTTTCCTAATGTCTCTAAGAATTAGAGTGATGCTATTGCAGCAAATAATTTTGGTGGTACTGGGAAGGAAGAAGCAAATAAAAACATTGCTGCAGGGTGGCAAGGGCTTGATTTCCAAAGCAGCTCCTTGCATCAAACCCTGGGAGCAGCTCAAGGCAACAAGGAAGTGTGTCATCCCCTCCAGTGTCTTCATCTGAAGCCTCCCAGCTGTGCTGTACAAGTACCCCTCAGTTTCCTTGCATTTTGGTAATTCCAGTGCCCTTAAAATATGACAAGAGCTAATCTATCAGTGTGGGGCACAGCAGCTCACAGTAATAGCAAAGCATTTGGCCGATACCCCTGGTCTGGAGGATGCAAGGTGCCGGGCAGGAGGTTGGACAATGGGCTGAGTGGGCAAGTGCCCATGGGACCGGACAGGTCTGCCAGGGTGCTCCTCACCCAAGCGTCCCCGTGCCACCTCTGCCCTCAGTGACAGCACTGGATCCTGGTTGTTTTGCAGACCCAGGCTTTGCCCCAAGGCCAGGCCATGGGAAGCTGCTGGCAGGGCTCTACTCCAGCCCGTGCAGCTATGACAGCTTCAGAGAGTCGTTAGCAAGCAAGGCGCGCTTGACGTGAATAATTAAAATACCTGCTGTGCTTTTAAATAGTGCAGAGCCAGCCTTGGAGCTGCGTGTGTGAGCGATGGCTGCTGTCTTTGGAGGAGGCCAGAGGAAAGAGGAGGGCTGATATCCAGTGGAAAATTAAGGGCTTGATGCTGCTTCTGGCAGGAGGAGGCATGATGCTGGCAGCTTCCACAGGGATGCAGGCAGTCCCTACTCCCCAGTGAGACTGGAGGCTGACACAGCTCTCCTTGCTGATGAGCAGATATCACGGCACAGAACTCTCCAAAGTCTCTTCTCTGCCAAAAATTTGAGCAGCAGTGGAGCTCAGCACCCACCCTTCCAGCTGCCCCAGGGCTCCCATGCTGGTTCAGCTCTCCAAACCTGTGGGACGAGGATGTGGAGCATGGGAACAGGGACAGCCCCACAGCCTTGGGGCTCCATCAGCACTGGCAGCGCGGGGCCCCTCAACTGAGCACACACAGGTGGGGTCTGGGCAGGGTGCACTGTCTTTTGCTAAGATTTCCCCAAGATATCAATTAGACACTGAAATCAAAACAGTTTCTGCATGAACAACTAACAAAGAGATCCCTGCAGTCTCTCAGCAGCCAGACTCCCTCTGTTCCTACCCCCAGCTGCCTCGGAGTTTGTATCAGAATAGCACTGAAGGGCCCCGTGCCCCAGCACGGAGGAGCTTCATGGAACAGGGGAGGATATCAAACACTGTGGCTGTGTCAGTGCTGCTGGAGCATGGAGCTGGGAAGCTGTAAATCATCTCTTCTTGTGAAAAAACGGGTTTCTGGGCAGGGGATGGAGGGAAAACTGACAATCCCTATGACTTAGTTTCAGATTGAATTAAACTATTGTTTGACCATAGATATTTATCTTTTTATATATAGATTTTTTTTTTACTCCTGTGGAAAGCCTGGACAATTCCAACTTGGGGTCACTGTGATTTTTTTCCTTTTTTTTTTTAGTTCAGCCAGTGAACAAAAAACTGGTTTCTTTCACAGCTTTGCCATGATTACCCCCCAGGGCAGGTGGAAGCAAAGTTTTTAGTAGAGACAAGGAAAAAAAGGGTGTTTGGGGACTGGCACGGTAAGGAGAGAGGTAGAGCTGTGTGCTGACAGCTTTGCAACAGTGTGTGAAGATCATCCTGATGTTTGGACCATTCCCTGGTCCCACGTGGGGAGTGGGAGCTGCCACCTGCACCCCTTTCCCGTGGCCCTTTGCCCATGAAAGGCCAGGGCTCTTGAGCTGAGGATCAACAAATTAGTCTTCTTCTCCCCCACTGCAGAACGTTATCCATCTAAAGATTTCCTTTAATTTCGAGCCGTGTAGAGTTTGAAAAGCCCTTCAAGTTCACTTGGGCTGATGAATTGGTAATTGAGTGTACCTGGATGTCGGTGCCGGCTCTGCCTCTCTCTGCATTTGTATCAGTCCGTGTTTGTTTTCTCCAGCTGTAAATCACTCAGAACTTGGAGAGGCTTTTATCAAATCCTGCTAGGAGCCGGTCATTTTTCTTTTCACAAACACATTGCTAATGCCACGTGGAACCCACCATCTTTGCTGTTCATTTAAAAACAATGAGAATGGTATTAAATGGGGAAAAAAGTCCTTAGCGATGGAGGAGAAGGAGGAGGAAAAGAATTGCTCCTGTCTCTCTGGAGTTTGCTCCTTTGGTCTAATGTCTGTCCCATTGATCTCTTAATATGCTCTGCTTTGAGAGCCTGATTTATTGCCCCACATTCTCTTATGCCCCTGCATGTTACAGCACACATTGTTCTCAGCTTCTCCAGCCCACCAGCAGCTCGGCTGCCAGCCTTGGTCCAGCCTCACTGGTGCTTCCACCTCCTGGGCTGCTCACCTGTGCCCTGGCCAGCACTGGGCGTGGAGAGTTAAGCAGGTGGTTTTAAGGATTTAAGGGAGTTGGGGTCATCATCTTAACATCTCCAGGTTCTCCAGTGTGTCCTTGGTGTCTACCTCTCCAGTGGCTTTGATGATACCTGGCCCTCGCCATCAGTTGTAGAGGAACTGCAGCTGGCTTCCTTCCCACACTGCCCATATCCATGGCTCAGTCCAGTCAATGTGCTCCAGCACTGACAGATTTGACAAAAGGGAATTTCAAACACGAGAGGGAACAGTCCTGATTTGCATTTTTTGGAGCTGCTCCAATCCCTCACCCAGTGGAAGAACTGGAGGAACGGCACCACACGTCTGGCATAACCCATCCACCCAGCCTGTGCTTGAATGTTGATTTTTCAATGAACTGTTACGTTGCTATTTGCTCAGTGGAAAAAACCAGCAAGTTATATCCATTGACAAAGAAATGTGAGGACTTTGCAATCTGTGTGTGAATGTTTTGTGAGCATAAAATGAGGTGAAGTTTGTCAAACGATTATTCATTAGAAATTGTTCATTTAGCTCTAATTGCTTGGGTCTAACTGTTCTTAGAAGGACTTCGTGACATCTTTGTAATGTCAGAAAAGTGTTGGCAGAAATTACTTCATGTTTGGGTGTAATGCTGCTGTTCCTGCTTTGCTTAGAAAGAGCAGTAAATGATGCTGTCTGGTTTCCTGTCGGGCCTGTGCAGCCCAGGTAGCTAATGGAGCGTGAGTGGTGCCTTATTGACTCCCACTTTCTCTGTGGAAGGAGTAATTAAATTCACCTGCAGAATCCCCGTCTTCTCATGCGTGGCAGTGTGCAACTTCCCTGCATCTCTGCTAACTAGATTAGAGATTACGCATGCTGATGAGAAAGCACCAACTAGAAAGGATCTGGCCTGGCTTTCAGATCCCAGCTGTTATTTGCAGGACTTAGGTTTAGGAAAAGCATTACTTTTTTTTTTTTTTTTTTTTTTTTTTTGCTTCTAACCTGACAAACTTTGTCTGGAAACCCAGAGAAACAAGCACCAGGGAGCCCCACCGTCTGTCTTCCAGCAGCATTTTCTGAAATCGAACAACACTTTAAAGTCTTGCCAGCTCAGCCTTTCACTTCACAGAATATGTGCCTGTCTCTAAAATCCCAGGTTATTTTTCCTTACTCCCATAATATTCCCATCCAACATTCACTCTCCTTGAAATCACCAATCCAACGTTCACCTACCTGCGTTCAAACACCTGTCACTGTTCTTGTGCTGCTGCCCTTCTCCTTCCAATTTAGAGATTATATTTCATAACTGACCTCCAACTACCTATTGCCTCCCTGTGACACTTCACCCTTGTCTGCCTGATTGATTAGTCTGTTATGCTCTCCACTCTTCCTGATGGCTTACAGATTGCCCGGTATCTGTCACAGGCTTCCTTTTTTTCTCTAATATTCTTGGAGTTTTGGAACACCCTCCGGCTGCCATTCTCTCTCCATATTCCCTGGCCACCACCTGCCTCTCTTATGAATGTCTAGTTTGGAAAAAGGAGAAGAAATCTTTTGCAAAATAAACCCCTACCTGCTGTGAGTTCACACATATGCTGGTAAAACACACTTCTAAGACACTGTCGTTTTCAATGGGGCTCTTTATTCCCTTTGCACCATTTGGAGGTATTAAAATGTCACTAGATCAGGCTGTGATCAGTGATGGCTTGGAAGGCAGCTTTCCCCAGCAAATTTCCTCACCTGCATAAGTCAATGAAGCAGTGACAGAGAGGGAACAATGTTGTGTTTAAAGATGTGTGTGGGTAGGAGGGTTCTGCCTCTGCTGAGGGAGAGGTCTGGGACATGTCCCAGATCCATCCATCTCCCTGTGCTTGTCAGAGGTTGTCCAGCTCTCTGATGTTGTTCCAGGCTTGTCCCAGCTCTGCCCATCACTCTGACATTTAATTAACTGCCCCATTCTCCTGGATCTTGCACTGGATTTGTGCTGTCTTTCTGAAATACCTCTTAGGTCATGTCTGAATATTACTAACAGGAGGAGTAACAAAATGGTTGTCACTAATATTGCTATTATTGTTACTGTGTAGATGATAATAAAACAAGACATTGAATATCACAAAGATGAGCACTGTTACACTCAGTGTCACTTCTTCTTGCTGTACTGGTTGTTTGGCAGCACAGGTGAGCAGGAACTGACAGCAGTGGGAAGCAGAGAGAGCCTTGGCCAGCCAGGCATCCAAAAGTAATAGAAAAACAACAAGGGTGTGGGAACTGACCACTGAGAGCAATAAAATCGCACCTAAGATTTAAAAAGACGTTTGTGAGACCAATCTTTAGGTGTAAAAAGGATTATTAAGCTAGTTAAAACCTGCACGTGCTGGGTGGCTGGTGCTGCTGGTGGCAGTGGCTCCTCACTCCTCCAGGAGCTCTGCATTGATGTTTTGTACCATCTGCCCTGGGCATGCCCAGAGCTGTCCATCTTCCTTGCATCTTTTTCCATCCCTGTCTGGCATTTGTCCCATTCTTTCTACTTCAGTCCCAGGTCCCCTTCCAGCATTTCTCACAGTCCCTCTTCCACTGGCAAGTGGATTTCTTTTCCCTTTTAGTTACTCTGTTGAGCAGCTGCTGTCATTTGGACCTCCCTGTGGTCTTCTTCCCCTTCCCCTTTGGTCCCTGTGTCTCTGTGTTTGATCCATGGCTTAAGCAGCTGTTCTGTCCCTGGGATGGCTTGGTGTTAATCAAGCCATCAGTCAGGCTTTTATCCCCTCTGATGAAACTCCCTCTTATGCTTTCTCTTTTATCCTTGCAGTTCAAATACTGGGCTTGGTGACCTCCTCGTGGGATCCCGAATGCCGTGTCCAGTGTGCCTCCCAGCCCCTGAGGACAACAACTAGGAGACATTCAGGACTGTGGCTGGAACCAGCAGTGACACTCAGGCTCAGAGGTGAGGGGTGGCCTTGTCCATGGCATCTCTGGAGTGAGAGGAGCAGCTGGTGTGAAACAGCTGCCCATGGGAGAGAGCTGGCAGGGACAGGGCAAGTTTTTCTGGAGAGGGCTCCAGTGCTGGGAATCCTCCCCAGGAGTGGATGGTGAAGGGGAGCCTCATGGCATTCATTGCCAGTAGGAAAGAGTCTGGTGCAGACATGGAGAGCGAGCCAGGGTTGTGTTTCTCCTGCTGCTGTTCTTAGGATGGCTCCTGGTGGCACTCATCTCAGAGTGCTGACCTTCCTGGGGAATCCCTGAGTGGCTGAGCTGCGGCTGCTGCACTCCTGAAAGTGTGGTAGCAATGAAAGTTATCATGGTTGCGTCTTTAATTTTTATTTTTTTAAAGATTGAATTCACATTCTTCTATTGAGATTTAAGGAGTGTGGAAAAAGGCCATTATTTCTTCCCCGCAGATGAGAAGTGCAGTGTGTGCGTCCACCCCAACTTCTACAAAATTCTGTTTTACAAAGCAGAAAAAGAACATCGAGTTCATGTTGGAGCTGTAGCTCAGTTTTCTAAGACCAGATTTTGCCTCGTGTTCCCTGTTCAAATGACTAGCTGTGCTGGGCACTTAGAAATTTTCTCCCTCTTCCTCATCTCCACCTTGACATTATGAAAAGGGTTTTCATCAATCCATTGAAAGAAGGAGATAACTTTTGTATAAAAGTGCACGGTTGACAGGGTTGAGTTTTTTGGGTAGTATGTAATTTTTTTTTTTACACTGTTATTATTTAAAATATGCTTTCTAAGAGGACAAAAGGGAAAAGCTTAATGGAAACAAATTTCTGTAGCAAAATGTGCAGCTGGATAAAAAAAGATTATTTCTGTTATTGCTTGGTTAGACAGGTGAATTTCGAATTTGAGTACAAAAGGTGCTAAAAAGTGTGCTTAAACTTCTCTTCAGTGTGCTGTTGAGATTGAAAAGAATAATTTTTGGAGAAAAACTTTTCTCTGAGCCTCTATTTCCAGCATTGTCAAATCTTTAGCGGCGGCCTTTTCCCACAGCCATTATCATGTTTTCACCTTTTCTTCTTCCACCTCATTTGTCCTTTTTTGAAGAAAATGTAGTGCTGGTGAAAGGCGGGCAGGTCCATGGGCTGGCACTGATCTGGAATGGAGGGATAGCAGAGCTGGAGGTGCACGGGCATCTCTGGAAGCCAGACCAGACCAGACTAGGGTTGCAGTCCCAGGGAAAGATGGACAGCCTGGCCTGGGGGTAGTCATTTTGAAAGCATCTTCAAGCCTACAGCCCTTAAGACCACCTTTCCAAAATGACTTTTAACCAATTAGGAACCTAAACATCAATGAAGATAAGCAGAGCTTAGGTGCTCAGGTCCCTCGGGGCAGACACAAATAACTCAGCAATGCAGACAGATAGACAGTTTGCCTGTCCAGATGAATCCAGACCCAGAGCCAGGCAATGAATTACAAATATAAGTGCCAAAACAGCAGGCTTGGGACACAAAGGATAAAAGACAGTTCTGTTATTTGAGCTGATAAGCTCTGCGTCTCGTCTGGAAGATGCCGGCATCAAAGGCTCCTGCAGGGATTTCACAATGGAGCGTTACACCATCCAGCACTGAGTTACCTAAGATGTAAAATGGGCCTTTGCAGAGAAAGCTTCATGCCTGCCACAAAGGAGCAGAATAAGAGTTTGTTTTGAGAACTATTAGGCTGAATAATTTGCAATTGATCTCCATGGACACTGTGAGATATTGCTCCCAACAGAGCAATGATTGCCATTAGTGTCTCAGCTCCCTGCCTTCTTCCTCCTTTTTCTCTCCAGCCTTTGCAAGGGCTGGGTCAAATGCTGCCCGGGCAGCATGAACAATATTTCCTCCTTTTTTGGTAATCATTGTCCCTTCTATTCATTCTTCAGGAGCCTTTTCACAAGCAAGAGGTATTTTCAAGGGTTGTAAGCATTCATCTCAATGTACGTTTTTATGCCTATTCTCCTTGGAAGAGCTCAAGAACTAATTTACTTTATTAGACCAAATGAAAGGAGCTTATGGAGGTAACCTGGTGTAGGAGGTCAGGGAGCTGGAGAGGAGAGACCTCTGAGACTGCTATGGAATTTCTTGCAGGAGCTGAAAAGTAGCTTTTGCTGTTTAGATTGGTGCTGTTCCTCCTTACATTGTGCTGGCTCTGTTTCCAGCACCGAGTGCTGAGATCTGAGTGGTCCCAGCACTGGTCCAGCCACGAAGGCTTAGGAGCAGTAGCATCTGTAAGCACCTTGGATTGGCAAGCCTGGAGGTAGCCAGGCTCGCAGCACTGGGCTGCTCAGCCAGGGAGGAGGCGCCCAGGGGGCTCTGGTGAAGGTTCCCACCATGGGGAGCCCCAGCCAGCCCATCCCAGGCGACACTCGACTGTGCAAACCCTTCTCCAAGCAGCTTCATGTGGTGAGCAGATGACTAAAACCCGTCTCCTGGGCAATTCACTTCATTCATCAATTAAATTGTTTGCTGTGAACGGTTTGGCCCCATCCAGCTCCAGGATTTCAGCCTTGTAATTTTGCTGGCAGAGGACAGCGGTGCCATGTCCGTGAAATCTGCCTGCCAACTGCTTCCTCTGCTAAGCATTTTCTAGGCTAACGATCCCGAAAACCTTGCCAGCAGCCCCAGCTCTGTCCCTTTCAGGGCAAGCCACTCATTTAAACGTGAGCACATCTAAATGACTCCATCTGCTAAGTGATGTTGGTAAAGAAAAGATTATAGCAGGAGTTAGTGCTGTGTCCTCGGGTTGTACCCCTGTTATAAAATGGGCTGGGAGAACAAGGGGACTGTGAGGAGCTGAGGCTCAAAACCACCTGGGTGACTGTCAGCTTGATTTATTTTCTTGCTCATTAGATAAATTAGAAAACTGGCAAAAGAAATCATCTCTCAGCTGCTTGGTAACCTGCCATGTGGCATGGGATGCCGGCTGCAGGGAGGTGCAGCTCCTTCCCACCTCCCTGGCCTCTCTCCCCAGGGACACGGGATGGGACTTGGGTCTGCTAGTGCCACACATCTCCTCGATGGTCCTGCCACCCTAAACCACCTCATTGACCCATCTGGCCGATTGCTGGCAACCACTAGAGTTTCACTTTTCTCTAATACCGTTGATTTCTGAATGGCAGCTATTTTCTAGGTGAAAGCAGCAGCACCAAATACTGCTTTTGAACCCTGGCTTTGACCCCAGAACTGTTCGTTACCCTCATTTCACACATCAGACAAGCTAAAGCAAAATAACCTGGATTGTGGCCATATCATCAGGCAGGACCTGCTGACCTTCAGAGATGTTGTTCGACTCCTTGATCTTGTGGCTTGTGACCAGTCTGCCTCCAGCAGCTGCCCCCCTTGCTTATGAACCAGACTAATTTTTGTTTGTCAGAAGGATGAAGCTTAATGGTCAGACTTGATTTAAATCCCTGGGTAAAATTCACTGTCTAGGAGGTCAGGCTCCATTTACAGCACCTTCTACCCTAAAAACTCACTGAAATATTCAGCCTACATAACCAAATGTTAAATTTGGATCATTTAAGGCATCTTCAGTACCTTTATCTGCATCTGATGCACTCCTATAGTGTGAAATGAGGCCACTGTTCTACACTTTGTATTTACATACGAGGAAAAGCCAGGATGAGCTATTAAAGAGACTGCAATGCATTTCCCAGCCAACGTGGAGGAATCCCCGCTGCAAACAGATGCTGAAACTGGGGGAGAACCAGGGCAGGACCTCTTGGGAAGGAGACCTGGGGGTTCCCAGCACTGCTGTGCCAGTGCGAGGAGGTGGGGCAATACCTGGCCTGTGAACGATGCTTGGAGCAGATTTCCTCTGCTGTCCATGCCCCTTCTTCTGCCCATGGGACTTCTGCACTGGATCCTTGTCACCCTGTCCCTGGAAAGCATCAGGACACACGTGTCCCCGTGGCTCAGATCCCACCAGGTGTGTGCCCATGTGTACAAACGCTGCCAGGTGAAGACACAGGGCTAATTCCTTCCTGTCATATGCAAGGAATCAGCTTATGGCCTGGAGCTCCGATTACTCTTATCTTAGCCTGCATGATGCTAGCCACATCCTGAAATTACCCTGATTTTTTCAAAACCCAGGGGATGGTTTGGACTCACCCAAGCGACGTGAGCAAACTCCAGCCCTGCTTTCAGCCCTCGCAGGTTTGAGGGGCTGTGGGTCAGTGCAGAAGTTGGGTCATGTAGTTTCAACCTCCAAATGCACCAGATGGGAAGTGCCTGGGTGTGATGCCCAGTCCTGAAATACCTGATGGAGCCCCGTGTGGAGCAGCACCAACAGCCCCTTCCCAGCCTCAGTGCAGAGCTGATTGCTCAGGCAGACTCACCTGCTGGGATCCTGGCAGATAACATGCCTCTGAAATGGCCAGCCAGGGAGAGATGCTGTCAAGCAAAACATGGAGTGAAATGTTTGGCTGCTGGGATTAAACTGCGAGTCCCACCTGTCTGCTGTGTGACACGCGGCACCACATGCTCCCACCCGCCACCGTCCCCATTCCCCATCACTGCCTGCCAAGCCCACCCCACTTGGAAATTAGAGTGGGGAAATCAAAGTCCTTCTCCACCCACTCCTGCTGTGCCTCTCAGCCACTGACATTAACACTGAACTGGCTGACATTAGCTTTGAATGGATTTTAATAACCCCCTTGCGAGCCTGAATTACCCACACAGCGTGAGGGCCACTGTGAATTTGGAGACCTGGAGAGGTCTGGGGCCAGACCAGCTCCCCAGGCTGTGGACACAAGGCCAGACCAGCTCCACAGGCTGTGGACACAGGTCCAGACCCACTCGAGGAGCTGCAGTGGCTTCTGCCAGTGGCAGCTGCTGGCATGGCACCCTGGCAGTTGTCTGGCCCCTGGAGAGCTGCTGCTCTGGCACCTGCTACCCACAAGTGTCCTGCCACCAGCAGGTCTGCAAGGGGCTGATGAGCTTCTCAGCACTGGGGATGCTGGCCCAGTTGCCTACCTCCATGGGATGTTCTCCCTTCTGGGGCAAGGTATGGCTGCTGCAGGGTGGTGAGAACCCCCAGTGCCATCAGTGAGAGCATCCCCAGCCCCTACCAGTGCATGGGATAAAACAGCAGCTTTGGTTTAGCTGCCTCTGTGCAGGGAATGCTAAATGAGATCACGCCTGGCCCAGCTGGGAGTCCGGACTAGGGTATGAAAATCTAGCAAGAAGATTAAAAGGTGTCCCCAGGCAGAAGAGGGTATTTATTCCTTTCTTTGTGGCTGAGATGTGCACGGCGTGGGAGTCATGGGGACAGTGACCTCCCCGGAGCAGCTGCACGTGGGCAGCGCCGTGTCCCCACGGGGACTGATCTTGGGGACAAGGCCCTGACTGGAAAAGCTCCTTCTGAGATATGGGTGGACACATCCAATCTCCCCTCCTGCACCAGGAAAGGGCTCCCTGCCCTGGATCTTCACTGCCAGCCCTGCAGCTCCTCCGCAAAGGGAAAATCCCTAATTTTCCTCTTCTTTTACAAGAGAGAAAGCTAAAAGAGATGGTCAGGTGGTTCTCGCTTCTTCTGGAATATGCAGGGCCTGGAGACATGCTCTGAAGTTACTGTTCCTCAGCTACAGCTCGAAAGATCTGAGCAAGTGATGCAGCCTCCTTGGCCATTCACAAAGTCTCATCATCGTGTGGGTGGAGAGTGATGATTCTAGCTGCCGTTGAAATCCACAGGTATTTCCAGTATGGAAACAGGAACATCCACAGGGATATGGACAGGAGATCCCAACTGGGGTGGGCCAGCAGCTTCTCCAAGTCAGGCTCTGCCAGGGCTGTGAAATCATCAAGCACTTGCAAGAACTGAGTACTGAAAACAACCCCTGAAAAAAAGCCCATGATAATGATTGAGTTATATTTAAGAGTCTCCTTCATACTAAGTAAATGCAAGTAGTTTACTCAGAAAATATTTCCCACTAAGATCATTTCTACATAAAATGCTAACAGATTGAGATTATGACTCTAATGATTATTTTTATTACTGGTTTGCATTTAAATAGCATATATTTCCCCCTACTGTTCTCTCTTTGGGTTAAATCAATAAAACCTATTAAGAAGATTCTTCTTCCTCTAAGATTCCTCCCTCTCTTCTTTCTTTCTCATCTCCACTGGTGCCCTTTTTATCCACCCACCACCAGAGATTTTTCAGAGCTGCCTCCACGATGTTGGTGCCAAGGATTTGAACATCCCCTTTGACAGAGTGGAGTGAATCCGATCTTTGCTGAGATGAGGGACTACAGAGGAACTCCAGCGCTGTTCCCTTTCCTCATCTTGGGCTGTGTTGCAAGGAGATGAAGTTGGAGCCTCTTCCCTCCTGTTTTAACATAGAAGATGTAGCTGTCTGTACTCCTGTACCTTCTTAGCTATGGATGCTCTTGTGCTCCTTCAAACAGAGGCTGTGGTTCACCAAGGAGGTGCTGGATTTCTGTTTGGAGAGGAATTATCCTGGTATATACACAGAGAAAACCATTAAGATGCTGACCTTTAAATTGGGCTTCTTCCTGCTCGTGTGGGGAGGAGGTGGGTTGAGTGCCCAAATCTTATTCCTTTTAATGGCAAATCCCTCACAGAGAGGCTTTGAAATGCTCGGCATTAATGCAATTTGCCTCCCTCTGCTGCAGCTTGGCTTTGCTGTGCAGAGGATGTCTCTGCTTCCCTCTCACAGTGACAGGCCCTATAGATTTGCTCCATAACTGCTGTGCCCAGGTACCACTGTGTATGGATCTGTGAGTTGAGGGCAGTGCTAACGCAGGGATCTCCATGCTCCTTAATCAGTATCACTGACCTTTCCTTCCTGCATTACTCTCAGCATCACTTTTTTTCCCCCACCAGCTTAATTTGCATCGGTCTCATGTTATCTATGTTTTTGCTTTGTCCCTGTTATCCCATTACCCTGGATAATCAAAGTTGGCTGTAATGGAAACAGCAGAAACAATTTGCTTACCCTTCTATTACAAGATATTCCCTCTACTAAGTCTGAGAATACCTGCAGTTCTGTGGTAATGCTAATTAACTGTGCATACATATAGAAAGTAAAGCAAACGGCACCAGGATCCTTTGGGATGGTAGGGATTAAAGAAAGATGAGTTATTATTCTCCTCTTTCTCTGTGCTTCACTGTCCCTACCCTCAATGGAAATTGCTTTGCACTTATAGAATAAAATGTAATACATGGTGGGGGAGTCACTGACTCTGCAGAGAGATGGAGGTGGAAGGAGCAGAGTTCTCTGCTAATAAACCCACTACAGAAGTAGTGATCCTCCCTGATGTCTCGCTTCTTGTCTGTTCCCAGAGTGGGACGGGGTCTTTTCCCCATGCAGGTCCCCCTGCCTTGGAGCTCAGTGCTGATTCCTCAGTGCCACAGCTATCCCCCAGAGCAGAGCTTCAGCAAGATATGTGTGGAAAACCTCCTGCCCAGCCTCAAGGATTGGTTGGAATAATGTCTGTAAATGAATGCCCGTGGCAGTGCAGGGTACCTGGAAGTGGCTGTTGTGTCCATCAGGATGCTCACGTGTCCTTCACTCATCTTGAGTAGCTGAGGCAGCAGCAGCTTCAGAGCAGGTGAAAGGCCTGGGGAGAATAAGAAAGATGGTAATGAGAAAAGAAAGATCTTTGGGAGAGGGGAGACTGTCCCAGCCATCCCTCTTCATTTTGCACTACATAGTGCCTCGGGTTCTGCCCACCCCTGAAGGTACGTGGGGCAATCTCCCACCATTAGTGTGCAGCATCCTCTGAAAGTCTCACATGAGGCTCTCTCCTGTGTGTCAGCTAAACCAAGAGTGACTGACACAGCCAGGCATGCGTGGAGGACTGCCAAGCTCTCCATGCAGGAGAAATCCCACTCAAGTCCACCCACCAGATGCTCACTGAGTTCCCCAGCTCCTCTGCCAGCAGCATGGACAGACCACCTCACTGCACCCCCGTGGAGCATCTCGGACTGGCCCTGACTCACTGTGCCCCTGAGTATGGACTCTGTGCTCTGGGAGGATGGTTAGACAGCCCTAGCACTACCCTGCCCCTGAAATTGTGAGGGAGATGTTGTTTGTGCTCTGATAACCACAGAACCTTTGATGCAATACTCATGTTTGGGATTTTACCACATCTCTCATCCTCCAGGTCTGTCAAGGAGCTTTACGCAGCCGTGACTCAGAGAGAGGCATCAGTGGAGAGAGTCTGTAGATGCAGCCAGCAGCTGTCATGTGGAGGGCATTAATAATGTATATGCAGGTATATATGCATGACCCACGAGCTCAGGACCTTCCCTCCCTGAATGGTACCAACTCCTTTAAAAGATCCCTGCGCCATGCCCTGGCCATGCCAGAGGGCTGGGATCTGTCCGAGGTAAATGGGCAATAAAAGGGCTCATAGGGGTGAGGGCTTGGTGCTGCATGTCTCTCCTTTTCCACTTGGAGCAATGAAATAACTCCTTCCTTGTCATTGAAACCTTCAGTGCTTGCTGCTCACCATCACCCTGTGTGGGGTTTTAGGACTGTGGGTACCACAGTGCCTTGCTCTGCTCACAAACCTGATGCTAATTAAGATGCTTTGAAACTGCCCCTATGGAATTCATCATTTAAAGCAACCCAGGTGCAGGTTGTTGGTACTAAGGGCTTTTGAAGTGCCTGGGTGAGGCCAAAGGGATTTTCAGGAGCAGCCAGGGCCCAACCAACTGCATACCAAGGGCCTGAACAGAGCTGTGCTGTGCCTTGCAGATGCATTATCCCAGCTGAGAGCTCAGTCCTGAAACACTTGGACCTCAGCAGAAGTGAGGAGACTCAGATTAGAGTGCTGGCTGAAGTCAGTCCCAAAATCCAGCCCAGCCATCTGAGACATTTTGGTTCTGATCAGGCAGCACAAGCTCTAATTGTAAGGATGGGTTTAAAAATGAAAATACGAGTTTGACTTGTAGGAAGGGATGCTTGGGATTGGAGATGGAACCATGTGTCACTATGATCAGTTGGGAATTTCTTGTTGATTTTACATAGCTGAGTCAAAGGTAAACTTCCTATTAACTTCCCTGAGAGAGTCTATAATGATTTGACCCTTAAAATTAAAGATTTGCAGTTACCAACTCCAGCACAGCTGCACTGGTGGAGTTCAAGAACCACACTGAAACAGCCAGCAGCTTTCAACAGCAACTGCACTCAGCACTGTCCTGTCTCCTCGACTCCTGACATCATTTGGGAAAAAAAAAGGCAAAGGTTGAATTCACGCATTTTGTTTCTCTGCAGTTCAAAGGATAGAAGAGCCTGGTTTTTAACTGGCAGCGAGTTCCCCCAGCTGGTACACAGGGCAGTCCTGAGACTGACACCCAGCCAGGCAGGAGGAGCAGCAGCCGAGGGGGGGAGGCTGTTTGAAGTCCTGGGTGCCTGCCACCCATCTGCAGGGACTCAGAAGTCTCCTTGCTAGATCTGGGGGAAGAGGAGCGCTGCTTCATTTCTGATCATTAATGCATTGGTCTCTTTTCTGTGTTCTTCCCACTGATCTTCTCTGTGCACAGTTCCAGGGAGAGCCACATGTTGAGTGGTTTGTGCTGGAGATCACAGCGTGGAGATAACGAAGCTGTTTTCTTACCCTTCATGTTTCCTCACAGCGCGGCTCAACCCGGTCCCATCTCTGTGCCCAGCCCCAGGGCTGCAGGAGGCAGATGCCCTGCAAGAGTGGGCTGCATGTCCCTACAGAGAGAAGCAGGAGCATCTCAGGCTGTGCACACCCTCACCTTAACCCCAGCACCTTGGCCAAGTGGAATTCAGCAGCGCTGACATGCAGAGTCTGTGGAGTGCAGGAGCTGCTGGGATGGAGGGGGTGTCAGCCAGGAATGGAGAGGTTGGCTTTGTTAGGGAAGCCCTGGGGTGTCAGTGAGAGTCACAGCCCCTCTGACAAAGGTCACAGGGTGTCTGTGGCACCGTGCAGTGATACGGGGAGCGCTGCTGGGGTGGGGAGCAGAGTGACCTGCTTCAATAGGCACTGTCATCTTCCAGCCCAGTGGGACTTGAGAATCCCTTCTTGACTGAGATCTAACCAGAGCATCTCTCCAGGCTTCTTTCTCCTCTGCCCAGGAGCAGGAAGGCTCTGTGGCTCCTACAGGCTCTCTGAGCAGTGCAGCTCCCATTGATGATATCCTTAATGCTTAGAATCGGTCCCACCTGCTTCTCTCTGCAGGTTCAGCATCACTCCCAGCTTTCTGGCTGCCTGCTTTTCTTGACCTCACCTCTCCTTGCTGATCTGGCTCATGGCTTTGCATCCTGCAGACTTCCTCACCCCTCTGTCTTTTCTGCTCATTTGTGATTTGACCTCAGGAAAGCACCGTTACAGGTGCCCTCTGCTCTGTGCTCATTGTGCTCCATGCCCATACCTGCTTTGCCCCAGGTGCCTTTATCATTTCCACCAGCACGGTCTCAGTAAATCATGTGCAAGACAAAAACCTCAGCAAAGCATTGTCACTCCAGCTGGCCCATGCCAAGTTGGAGCTGTCAGTCCCAAAAGCTCAGTGGGGTGGATATACTTATTGCTAGAAAGCTTTATATTTACTATGGCCTTTCTGACATTACAGTAAATGCATTTCAGAGCCCAAGAAGTATAAAAATAAACTGCAAGAAAATCAAGACAGCTAATTAGCCAAAGGTTACTGCTGGGCTCTCTGACTGTCAGCCCTTTTGAAGTTCTCCTTTACACAGGCAGATGTATGTGCAGTGCTGCTGCTCCTTTGAATAAATGTCTTGGTTTCCAGAGTGGCTTCATATCTGGATGTGACTGAACACATGTGAGGCCTGTCACAGCGAGCCTGGGCAGGATAATCAACATCCTTTAACCCTGCACTTCTCCAGTTCTGAAGAGCACCTCATCTTATGGAGTGGCTGATCAGTGCTGCGCTGCCTCCCAGCCCCTCATGAGCAGGGGTGATCTGGGAGGTGAGGAGGGGCCAGAGTGCTGCCTGACTGCACAGACACCCCTCTGTCTGGGAGATGTTCCTTCCCCTCTGTGTCCCTGCCCTCTGCACTGTGGTCACAGACTGCTGAGGGTTGCACTGCTCACCCAGGGTTTGGATGGTGCCATTGGGGTGCAGCTCTGTGGGGATGAGGAGCCTGGGGAGTGCTGGAGCAGATGCCCCAGCATATGATGGTCTCACCCCATGTGTCCATCATTCCTCAGTATCCAATATTTTCCTGAGGATGTGCATCTTGTGTGGAGCTGCAGGTACACCAGATGGTACAAGAGGAAGGGGAGGGGGGGTCCTGGCTGAGCTCAGAGCTGAGGGAGGGGTGTGATTGCCGGGCCAGAGGAGAGAGGCTGAGATGGTCGTGACAGTGGCCCTGGTGGACTTGGATACTGGGTCCAGAGGAGCGTTTTGTTCATATTTGGGCAGGAGAGCCCTGGAGCAGTGAAGGACCCCTTGGACTTTGAACCATGTCCCTTCAGCCCAGACATCCCCTGGCCACAAGCTGTGTGAGCTTTCTCTCCCTGTGCTCTGAACTGCTCCACACAGGGATCACTGACAGTTTGGGCACAGTGACCTTATAGGAACCATCTTACAAGCATCATCCACGCTGTCCTCTCCCTCTTCCTCCCAGGTTTTCCTCCTTCCTTTGTTCTGCTTTCTTTGGGCCCCATTTCCCCTTGGAAAACCCTTTTTGCAGCTCCCTCTTCCCTCTCTGCCAGTTTGTGTTGTCTCCTCCTGCTGCCTCGCTCCTGCTCGCAGCTCGTGCTGGGTGTCATGTGTTTGCTCAGCATCGCTCCTCCTGGAACGTTAATTTGCTGCTCATTTCCTTACAGACTTTACACCACGAGTTGGGGCTTTGTGTGCATGTGTGTGTGTGATTCAATTAAGGAAAACACAATAAAATCAGGGAAAACAGAGGGAGACACAGACAGATAGCAATTCCGTGCTCTCTGAGGGCTAAGCTTGTCTGCCTGTGAGCTCGGCCCCAGCATGGCTTTCTGATGTTGCCACATGGATTTGCTTGTAGCAGCTCTCTGGATCTCATGCTCGGGGTTTCCATCCCTCTGCCGGGACCCTGGGACAGCAGCTGCTTCTGCTGTGCTGTCAGGAGCTAGGGCTGCTCCATCACATGAGGTGAACCTTGAAGGAGCCGACTGTTCATTTTAAATAAGCCCTGAAATGCTGAGGCATCTCCAAATACTCAGCCTCCTCCATCCCTCCTTTCTCTCTCTACAGCTCAGTCCTGGCAGCCCTCAAGATCCACCAAGCCAGCAAATTCCCTACCCCCCATCCTGCCCTACCCCTCTGGGGCGGCAGATTCCCCCTGCGCTAGGACCAGGCTTTCTCCCACATCACACCTTTCCTTTGCAGTGCAACCTGGAAAGTAGCAGCTGTGCTGTGCAGGGCTTTGCCCCTGGTGAGCTTCCCTTCCACTGCTCCGTGCCCCTCTCTGTCCTGCCTTCCCCTCACTCACCTCCTTCCTGCCTTTTCTTCCCCCTTTTCCCCTCTAATCTGTTCATACTGTGAACTTATGCTTTCTTAGCATCCTTTGCTCCCAGCCTTCTCCCTGGCAGGTTTCTCGCCTCTCCACGTGTGTGTGGCTGTGGGTGTCTCTCTCTCTCCTGGAGAGCCTGTTCCTGCTCACCTGGCCCTGGCTGGCTCCCTGGCTCTGCAAATTTATTCTGTGAATTCAGCCTCTTCCCCCGGGTGAGCTGCTGGGCTGCAAATCTGACGCCTAAAGTGGGTCAGTGCAAGTGGAAGGAGGTGGTCCCGGGAAGGGCAGAGGGAGAGCAGACATGAGAGGCAGCCCCTGACAGATTAGAGGGCGGGTGGGAGAGGAGCAGATGCTCTTAAAAAGTGAAGATTTCAAGGGTTTTTAAAATGCACATAAAATGTGATTAACTAAATCCTGGCACTCAATACCCTCTCCTTAGGAAAAAGTGGTGACAGCAGAAGTGACCCCCCCCTTTCCCAATAGCAGCCCCCAGCACACAGAGCCCTCCTGGGGATGTGAAAGGTCTCACTGTGCCATCCCCCCTGGGTTTAACACCCCTCTGAAGTCCTGGGAGGGGCCTTGTGCTGCTGAAAGGGAAACATCCCAAGGAGGTCATCCCTGATCAATGCATTAGGGCTTGTGCCTCCTGCCCAGACACCCAGCAGCCACCTCAGGGTGGGCTCGGGAAACACTGCAGAGAGATGCTCCATGCTTTGAGCCTCTGCCCTCTGTCCTTTCCATGTAACCTCAGAGCTCCTTCTTTCACAATGGAGGGCTCCTTCTAGCCCCAAAGGGCAATCTTTATTTCTGCTTGATCCAATGCTTCACAGAACAGCAGGAAGAGGTGCTATCTGTGTCATGGCAGTGGTGGTGGCTGTGAGGTGACACTGTCCCTGACTCCTGTCTCTGGTGACAGCATGCCCAGCAGAGGCAGGATGGATGTAATGGCACGTCCCACCGCAGTTTTGGCTCCTGGCTTCCACAGACCAAGACTGTCCCATCCCTTAGACTGTGTGGAGCTGCTGAGCAAAGTCAAAGGATGGGGCCAACTGTCCTGGGGTGCAAGAGGAGGGAAGGAGCTGCCTTGTGGAGCAGAGAACCAAGGGATCATCCACCTTCCTCCTAAGATTGGCTGATGCCTCCACATGGGGACCCGTGGTTCCCAAGCTTTTGTCCTCATGGACCACATGTGTCCACAACACAGGAATAATATTTAGCTCACAGCAGTACTGCAGCATTTCCTGTGCATGCAGCCAATGCACCTGGGGCCTTTCCCAGATATCTCTCCTCATTAATGCCCCCTTAGCAATTTTCTGAGGACCAGCATCCATCTCCAGCATTAAAAGCAGTTCCTTCCTCTTTGCTTTATGGATATTAAGCCATGCCAGCAGGCAAGAGGCATGACATGTCTACATAATATATTCATTATTAAAGTGGTTTTGTTCCTTTCCTTTCTCCTCCACCTCCAAGGCTACACCTTTCTTATTTCTCTGTAACATTTGAACCTGCATTCTGCACTCAGAAAGACAACTTGGAGCAGTTGGCATCACTTGGTAGATCAGCCTTACAAGTCTGTGCTTCCTCACCAGTGGCCACAGTCAGGCTCCAGCAGAGAGCCCCACTTAGCCCCATCTCCCAGGGAATGGCTGCTCCAGAGCTCTGCTCAGGGTAGCTGCTGACATGCCAGCTGCCTGAGCCCGCTGGCAGCTGTGCCTGAAACAGTGCCCAGGCAGGGCTCCAGCAAGGGTCAGTTTCTTCTGCAGTCATTCAGACGCTGGCTCCAGATCAGTGATGGCTAATGCTGTCCAGCCCTCTGATTCAGGGACCAGAACCCAGATGGAAGTGCGTTTCCTCCACCAGTTCCACTCCTCCACTTGCTCGAGCCATGCTCCTGGCTCTGGGTTGGCAGCCACCTTTGCAGCTCATTGATGATTTCTGTGGTACCATGCTGTTCCCAACGTACAGCACAGGTCAGATTTAGCAGCCAGCTTCTAGTGATCTCACTGTACTATGGCCTGGGAAGAGAGGAAGGGAAGATCTCAGGACCTTGGCATGGGGCTGCTTTAGTTTTCCTTTCCTGTGTCTGTGCTGTATGAGAACTCAGCCTGCTCTGCACCCTCAGGACATCCCATCAGGGATGCCTGGCAGCAGTGCCCTTCATCCCACTGAGATGCACCCTGTTCCCGATGGCACAGTTTCTGCAGACCCACCTCCCTGCCCCGGTCACTAGTTCTGGTCAAGGAGTGGAGGACAGGAAGTTTTGGGGATCCCATCCCGTCACTTCCCTCAGTGCATTCATTGCCCTCCTCCTGACCTTGCTATCAGCAGTGTGACAGCTGTGATGGAAAAGTGAGGTAGTTATCTCTGTTATCCCCCTTGCTAATCCAAATCCAAGGAGTCCCTGCAGCTCATACACCTGCCCACCCAGCTGCCCTGGACCATTCCTTCACCTTTCAGCAGTGCCTTCACAGGGACAGCTGCCCACTGTGTGCTGGTAGGCTGTGTGCACACCATGCCCTCTGAAAGTTGTGCTTTCCTCTGTTCCTTAAAGGAACAGAAAGACAGGCTTGCCTGAATGGCTGTGCCCCTTGAAACACAGCCTGTCCCATGCCTGCGCCTCATCTCCACCCAGGCGTAACCAGGTTTTTCCGCCCACGTTTCTCCAGACCTCCCGTCTCCCTGCCATAAAACAGCAGTTAAAGAGTGCAGCTAAAAAACCTGATGGCATCTCTCTTTGTAGCCTGGCATAGCTGAGCCTGCCTCAAATCACCTTCCTCTCTCTTGCCCACAGCTGAAAGGATTGTCCCCACTTTGCACTGCCCACAGGTCCCTGCTGTGGCTCTCTGTTACCACTCCCAGGGAGCTCAGCGAGGGGAAGCAGCAGGACATTAGCAACATAAGGAGCTCAAGAGTAGCTTAAAAAATACTTGTGTTCTTTTAGTAAATATGAATTTGTCCCAGTGGTAATAGGGCTGGTTTTGTGCAGCAGGCTCTTAGCAGTGATTATTGTTGTTTTTTAATTTAGAAACCAGACGGTCTATTTATAATGCATAGTATGTGGACTGAGATTTTTTTCTTCTCTTTAACCCAGCCTTTAAAACGTGCTGTCATTTCCACTGCTACAATCCAAGGAAGCAGAGGGGTATCTGTCACCTGCAGACCCCATGAGTGGAATGAGAAGTAAAACATAGCTAACAGAGCAAGGCTGTGGCAATGCTTTGGGGAACCGGTGACAGGTGCCAGGAGGGAAAGGTCTGGGGATGTAGCTGGGATGTGCTTTTGGTGGGGTTGGAAGAGCTCTGGACACAGGTGCTGAGTATTTGGACTATCTTACGGCCACATTGCTGTCCATCTTTATCTCTCTTGCCCAGAGCAGGAGTGATCAAAGCTGACATCAGCACCATCCCCAGTGCTCGCAGCACAGAGACCGGGGGAAAAGCCAAGCTCCAGCCTTGGCCTGGCACTGGCTCCAAGTTGGCAGAGACCCCTGAAAAGTAGCCAATGCCTGTGGGTGCTGGGGTGATACTGAGAAGGATGGTGGTCCCAGGGGTGCATTAAGGGATCCAGCAGAGCACTGCCATGAGCTCTGACCTGGGCTGACAAGCTCCTGCAGACATTATATGAGCACCTCTACGTGCTTTGGGCATTGGCCCAGCATTGGGCTGGCATGGCCCCTTCCAGGCTAACAGCTCGCCAGCCCTGCGTGCTACTCAGCTGCAGGGCTTGCTTGGGTTTGCCAGTGCCAGACATTAGGGGACATTGGACACTGTTGTAAGACAGTTTGTTGTGGCAGTGTTGAAGGTGTCTGTTGAATGCTCCCGTACAGGACGTGAGGGCTGCTTTGGTGCCCTGCTCTCTGTGCACAATCCAGCATCACTGAACAGCAGGACATTTCACCCCTGCATGTGAATGACTGAGTCCCTCTTGGCCAACTGCAGCTCACCTGTTGAGCCAAGAAGCCTCTTGAGGCAGACTTTGCTGCAGACAGATGTTCTGAAGGCCAGGTTACCTTGGGTTTGCAGCCAAGCTGGAGGCCACGGCTCTGCTGCCTTCACCATGCTGAGGCCGCTGTTTGTTCCCTTTCATACTGCAGCTTATCTGACAGTGTTCCTCTCTCCATTTCCCCACACTGCCCCTCTTACTGCCACCATTTAGTTATTTTCTTAATTAAATATAGATTATGGCTCTGGAAATGAGGGATAATTACTTATTCATAAGCTACTTAGATTTTAACGTGTGTGCAGAGTAGGGCTTATCACACATCTGTGTCTGCATCATTACCATGGCAAGAGCCAAGGTGAGCTCCTGTGGCTGCCAGGGCTTCACCCAAACCTTGCTCCTCTTCTGTCCTCATGACCTCTGCACTCAGAGGAGCTCTCCTATCTCTTCCTTGCTATCCTTTTTCCAGTTGAGGCTTGCCAGCCTTTTCCCAAGGAAACCATTTCCACTGCCCTCTCCCAAGCTGTTCCAGTCCCTCCATTACGCCTCTGCTTTGCCTCCTCCCCAGGGTTGTTGGCAGCTCTCTCCCGATGCTTTCCCAGCCTTCCCACTGTGCCAGCAGCTGTTTCACCTGCCCTCCACAGGAGAATGGGGACTTATCAGGAAGCAGCTCTGCAGGAGGTACTTTTTTGCAGAGTTTTCTAGGAAATTCCTGCCAGCATGTGGGTAATTGTTGACCGAACTTCAGCCCTCCTAAGGGGCAGGAAGAGGAGGCAGAGGAAGGGGCTGTTGGCAAGCTGGTGGGAGAAGCAGAGGGAGGACAGTGTGGTGGGAAGGTGGATGCTGTTGTAGTTCCATAACGTTTGTCCAAAGCCTCGTGCTCCTGCAGTGTGCCCAAGCAGAAGGGTTGGGAGCTGCTCCTTCCACCCCAGGACAAGCAGCAGCTTCCCAAGACTGTTTCTCTACCTTAAAGAATGGAGAACTCAACCTCTGGGTAATAATAGTAACAATAATAATAATAGTAATAATAATAATAGCAATAATAGGAATAACAATAAAAGCATCTGACCTGGTTTGTGCGCACCAGGGTGGGTTTCTTTCTCCATCTTACTCCAGTTTTGCTGTCCCCAAATAATGCCATTAATGCCTGGTGCTGCAGGGCTTCTCCTGGTCTGCTGGCGAGCCCTCAGGTGGGAACAGGGCAGCTCTTCACACGCTGACCTGAAAGCGGGACCATTAAATCCCAGTGCTCATCTCCCCTCCATCCTCCTGCTCCAGGGCTGTCCCCAGGGCTGCAGCAGGGTCCCAGCATCTCTCAGCAGGTATCCCTGCTCTCACCCGTGGGGACCCATTAGCATTTCCGTCTCGCTCCTTCTGTCTCCTCCTCTTGCTTCTGCTCCTTGCCTGGCTGAGATGGCAGCGTGGGGGTGTTTCTGGGTGAGGCAGGCTGTCACCTCCACCTGCCACTGTCCCCATGCCTCCCATGTCGTTCTTTCTGACTGTTTTCAGGACTAATGCAAAGCTCTGGCTTGATAGCCCTGAGGTCTAAAGACCTTTTGTCGACAGAGCAGATATAAGACAAGCTGCTGCCAGATTCCTCAGAGCAAAATGATCTTGATAAATTGGAGAAATGGCCTGAAATCAATACACTGAAATTCAATAAAGTCAAGTGCAAAGTGTTGCACTTAGGAAAGTGATACCAAAATCGCAGATACAAGATGAGGAAGGACTGGTAAGCCAGCAGGAGAGTGGCTCAAGCAGTGGAGTAGCCCTCAAACTGAGCATCAGACAATAACCTGGTGCTTGAGAAAAGGAGAGCAAAGGCTCATGTTGCCCACAGATGTATTAATAGCTTCGGATAGAAGGCAGAGAGGTAATTTATTTGGCTCTATTTAGTGCTAGTGATGCATCAGCTGGAGACACATATCTCCAGGCTTTGGCATCATAACTCTAAGAAAGATTCAGACAAATTGAGTGAGTTCACATAGTTTTGAAAACATGCCCCAGGGAAGATGGACTGAGAGAGCTGGCTTGTGCTCCAGGACTGAGACAACTGGAGGTAGGATGTGTAACATTCATCAGTGCAGAAAAAAAGCAGTTATAAAAATGATGCTGACCAATTGGTCAAGGGTTGGACAAGCTGTAACAGGCTTAAACTGCAGCCAAGAGGTCTTGGGTTAGATGCTCAGGAAAAACTTCCTAAGGACAAGGTTGGCTGAGAGCCTGTACAGGCTGTAAATGGGGTGTTGTAGGAGCCCTGTACCCAGGAGAGCTTCAACAACCAACTGAGGAAGCATCTGCGTGGAGGTCACCTCCACAGCAGGGATGAAGTTTCACCCCAAGCAGGATCAGCCATGTCCTTGGGATTACCAGGTTGAGACAATTTGCTTTCTCTTGTCTCATATCCTTTTACCAGCCATACCAGGGGCACCTAGATATATATACATATATATATGTATAATATATATATATACATTTATTCACTTCTCTGGTTGCCTTACACCACAAACTGGAAGAGCCAATAAAAGAAACCAGAGACTGAGATGGTCAAGCCACATGCCACTAAGGATGCTTCACTGTCCGGACCAGCCCCACTGATTTGGTGTTTGGTAATTTGGTGGCTTGCTGCCACCCTCCTCCAGATCAATCCCTCTCAGTTGCATTTTCTGAACATAGCTAATGTTTCCTGTGTGATTACATTGATTTTTTTAATGTGCTCTGAGAGACGAGGGGAATTCTTAGCCCGAACATGTGAGGGAGGAGGGGGTGTGACGCTGACGCTGTGCTGAAGGGGAGAGCAGCGGGGGCTGCTCCGAGGATGTGCAAGGGGGAATCTGCTCAAAAAGCCCATATTACACGGGGGTGTTGCCAAGCTGCAGTGACAAGGGGCAAGGGCACGGAAATGTTTGCACTGCTGCTCCTTTATTCCCTGCCCAAACCGCTCAGCCAGCCCCTGCTTTCTACCTGCTGGCCCTGGTTGTCTGCAGCCCTGGCAGCCTTGTTGCCATTACCGAGCTCAGCAGGGAACAGGGTTTTATTTATTTACCAAGTCACAGTGGGAAGAGGGATTTCAGGGCAGCCTGAGCTTCCCAGAGCTGTGAGTAGTGGATAAAACCTCCTCCAGCTTTGTACAGGAAGGCTCCTGCAAGGAAGAAACCTCAGCCTGTGCACAGCCGGAGCTGTGTCCCTGCTGCTCCTTGCTCACTTGTGCTACCAAGCAGCTCTGTCATGAGCATGTAGAAATGTGAGAGGCACCTGTAAGCTTCCCAGGCTGCTCTGTGCTTCCTGAACAGCCCGACTGTTACAGCCAGCACCTGCACAGCAAGCCCTGGGAGATGCTGCAAGCAGGCAGCTTTCGGTAGGGAGCACTCAAGGCTGTCAAAACCACGAGGATTTGGGTGGCAACACCAGCAGTGAGCTTCAGGATCCTTTTACTCCTGATAAAAACTACCTGGGTGGTGCTGGGCCTCCAGACCTAATGATGAAGGAGAAGGATTCTGGGCTTTCAGCCATCTGGGGGTGTTTGTTGCCTTCTGGGTTCACTGTCCACAGCTGGCAAGGCCAGGGCTGCAGCAGCTCCTCGTGCCTCGTGCCACAGCACAGGTGGTGGCATTTCCCAGCCACATCTGGGATGCTGCAAATGTGCACATGTTTGTCAGAGCAGCGATGAGCAGGGCAGGTCCCACGGTGGCTGTGTAAGTGGCGGAAGGGCAGTTTGTATTCCCGCTGCCAGCAGCCCCCTCGGGCTCAGCAAATCCTGCAGCAGTAAGTCCCTGCTGTGGCACACGCTGCTGTAAAGTGCTGCTGTAAGAGGAGGACAAGCCTTGCCCGTGCCCCCCTCAGGGAGCAGGCAGCTCCTGGGCTAGAGCTGGGGGCAGCCACAAGGTGGATGCTCAGCAAGAAATGGGGTGCAAACGCTGCCCAGAATGCTGATGGAAAGGCCAAATCCCCTCTGCCACCTCCTCTTACCCAACACCAGAGCTGGGTTGGCAGCCCAGGCCTCCATCTGAGTGTCAGCAGCATTTGTTCAGGTGAACCATTGCAAACTCATCACCTGCTCATCCCAAGCTTTCCCCTTTTAAAAGGGATGTCTTTCACCTTTTTTCCTCGGAATCTTGTTTTCCATCACATGTTAATTACGTGCTCTCCAAGGATCGTTTTTGCCTGAGCAGTTCAGAGGAGGCCACACAGCACTGACTCAGCATTGCCCAGATGAGAACGCTGTGACAATCGCTGCTGAAAATCAGCCTTGTCGCGCACAGGTGTTATGAAGCAGCCACAGATGTTATACAATTTTTTCAATTAAAACCCCATAAATTAAAAAAAATAATGAGGCAGGCTCTGTGCTCAGCACAGACAAAGGAACAAGCTGTCAGTGGCATTGTGCTGGGCACACTTGCCACTCTGGGCAAAGAATGCTCAGCTGGTCACACAGTGCAGTGGCCAAACACCTGTGGGGACTTCGTGTTACACAAGTGGTGCAAGGAACATTTGATTTCTCCACTGGCAAAGGCTGCCCGGCCCCCCTGCTCTCCCCTCTCCCTGGCTGGAGTTGTGGAGAGGTAGGACCAGTCCTGGAGCTGCAGCCTTTGGTGACCACTCCTAGCATTGAGGGGATATTGCAGGAATTGGGAATTAGCCCTTTAAGTAGGCTGAGAGCCCATTGGTACAACAAAAGTTTTGTCTTCAGGGTTTGAGAGCCATGGTGAATGGAGGTGGCTCTCCCTTTTGTGTTGTGTGTGTGCCCTAAATGCAATTATTTGGCTCCTACCATGTCTGATATTATTATTGTTCTTGCTATCTTTGGTACTTTTATGGCCCCATCACCATAGTAACTGAGCATCTCAAAACCCTGTGAGGAGGGAATAATATTATTCCCCTTGTAGAGTTGAGGGAAGAGAACAGCAAGGCTCAGAGCTGCAGACACAGGAGGACTTGAGTCCATCCATGGCCAGGGACTGGGGTGTCATACTCCTGCTACTTCCAGTTTTAAGCAGTCACACTAACTTTCCCATGTCAGCCACGGGCCACATTTCCATCCCTCTTCTCTTCCTCCTTCCTTGAGTTAGTCCAATACCAGCCTCCCACCTGGAGCTGCTCCCTCCTGCTGCCCCTTTGCCCTGTGCACCAGCAGCTGATGGGCACTGCCCAAGGCAAGGGAAGTGTTGGTTTGCTCTGCTGAAGACTTTTCCTTTGCACAGACTATTTGAATGCATCTCAGGCCAACCCCCTGTTCAAATGCATCTTTAAATATTGAATGAAAAACAGAGTAACGTCAGAGCCAGGCATGTCAGATTTTCTTCATCCCTGACCTATTCCAGACTAATTTCCACCCTGGGGGTTTAGCTGTTTTTCTTGAGAGACAGCGGATAGAGAGTCAGAAAGAGGGATTTGAAACCAAGTCCTCAGCAGCACAAACTGAAGATTCCACGGGTAAGGGTAGGCCAATGTGATGGCCAAAAGATTGACCTGGATTTCCACCTAGCTGCCTCTGGCTGTTCTCCCCTTCCCTGGGCACCTTCTCTGAGTGTGATGACACTGCTCCCTCCCTGGCTTCCTCCGCCAGTGTGATGGCTTGTGGCGCTGCCATCACACTCCTCAACACGTTTTCTCTTTACTGCCTTCCCTGCCTCAGGTTGTTCTGGAATAAAACAATCTTCAATTATTTCTCTCCTTTTTTTTCGCCCCCTTTTGTGCAATATATCATTTTTTAATTAAAAAAATGCCTTGTGGAAGTGAAACGGGCTATTAAATGTTTTGGTCCATAATTAACATCAAACCCTTGACTTAAAATCTTTATGGGTTGAGTGATCTTCATTAGCTGTCACATGGATAACACCACACAACTCTTGGTGGCCCAGGGGCTTTAAATCACCCGTATTCCCTGCAAAGGGGAAGAAACTCCAGAAAATCCTCACCAGGGACTCTGCTCCTCTCCCAGCACTGTGAGCCACCCTGGAGCAAGCGACTGCACCCTGCAGTTCCCCCTGGCCAAGGATATCAAAGCAGAGTCCCACCGCTTTGCCCAGGGGAAGGCAGGATGCGATCCTGGAGGGAAGTTACCTCCCTGCACCAGTCGCTGCCTGGCAAACACAGCAGCAGCGGTGCAGATAACAGCGCGCTCGCTCCCCCGGGATGGCCGCGGTGGTGGCGATCCCCATCGCGGTGACAGGCGGCCCAGGGGGGGCACGAGTTACTGGGGACTTGCAGCACGTTTCTCACTCTCCTTCCCAGCTCCCAGGGGAAGGGTGTCAGCTGGCAGGCTGCCTTGCAGCTTCATGCTCGTGTTGCGGGTTGGAGACCAACGCTGTCACCGAGGAGGGGACAGTGGGGTCCTGTGTGTTGTCCCTGCAGCACAAGCTCAGCAGGCACCACATTTCAGCGTGTGCTGGAGGTGTCTCCAAATCGCTGCCCAGGGCAGGCTGCTTCCCAGCTCCAGCCCAGGTGTGGGGCACACAGCTTCACCAGGCCATCGGTCATCGTTACTGATACACGTCCCGGGCACACGCTCGCTGCCTTCTCCAGAGGACTTGGGGGTTGAGGAGTTTTGAATGCCCTGATGATTCTCAGCATTTGCTGTAATAAATTAATAGCATTTTATAGCCTGGATCACCATCCAGCATTGGCTCTCAGCAGAAGTGACACATCTGTTGGGGCTGCTGGCAAATAGCAGGCATGTTTCTGTCCACTCTCTAAGGGTGGAAATACCATTGGAGTTGAAGAAATGGTCTTTGATCCTGCTGGATTTTATGGATGACCAGCTCTTGTTTGAGATGATGAATGCAGCTGCCACCTTGCCAATTTATGGTATTATTCTTTCTGGGCATCTCCACTGGCACATTCGTTATGGCTATTGGACACCAGGTGACAGCTTCCATATTCTTGGCTTTCTGAATGAAGCTGGAGTTAGGAGATACTGGTGTTCTCATTAGGTCTCTGCTGTGTGCTGAGCTATTAGCCTGCTCTTGCTAAGCAGCTCTGGACTGTCTTTCAGGCTTTGCTTGTACATGGAATGAGCTGTCAGCTCAAAAACTCTTGGCCATATTTCATAGCCTGGCTGTCACTCAGGCACCTCATCACAGTGACGACATCAGAAGCAGGCACTCTCCAAGGTATGAGATGGTCAACTCAACTTTCAGCACTTTTATGTTTTTCTTGAGCCTAAAATGAATTTTTCCTTGAAGGACCTGCGACAAGATCCAAATGCGGCCCCTGGTGCTACATTGGCATGGCAGCTTGGCCGTCCTCCATAATCCATCTTCTTCCAGCTCCAGCTCTTGAGTGAGGAGGAGAACCTGAGAAAAAGGCCAGGCTGTGGAGGAGACACTCATCTCCCAAAAAAGACCTGCTTGGGACAGCACTGCCCCATGAACATGAACAAGCAAGGGGTGCTGCCATCGTGTCCAGAAGTCAGACTGTGCCACAGGCACAACCAAGGATTCACAACGTGGGAAAAGGAAGGCAGAAGCAGGCTTGGCTCCATGGGCTGTGTTAAAATGATTCCAAGTGCCAGCCTGCTCCCGTTATAGTGTGGAAAAGAACTGGCACCATGTTCCCCATGGCAGGGCTTGCCTGTACCAGAGCATCCTGGGGGAAACTGGAGAGATATTTTAATAATCTAAGTATTAGTTGCATCCCCAGTCCCCTCCTTGAGACTGATGCTGGGCAGTGAGGCTGAAAATTAATTGCCTACAGGGTTGTAATTTTTTTCATTATTTCTTCCTTTTTCTTCTTTTTATTTGATTCTCATCTCAACTGTATTAAACTTTAAATCAACAGAATATGGGATATACAGCAGGGATTCTGCCAGCTCTCTTCTGTTCTCCTCCACTTCAGTCCCAGCCCTGTGGGTCAGCAACAACATTTGCTGCACATAGCCAAGAGCCTGTGGAGAAAACAAAGCTGGGAAGAGTCCATTTTCTGCTGCTTTGTTTCCAATCCTGCCCAGGAATGGAATAAACTCAAACAGGCACTGTTTCAATCAAGTTAGCTTCTGCTGAGTCAGCTCCATTTAAAACTTGGCCTTTCCAAAAACCCGCAACTCTCAGAAACCCCGGCCAAGATTCTATGGGTAAATATAAAATGAATTAGAAGGCAGGTTTTTAAAAGAAAGGATTGCTCTTGGAACCCAGGGATAATAATAATTCCTCAGGAGGGCACAGAATCTCTTAATCTGAAGCCCAAAGTACACGCTCAGCAGCACAGTGGAGGTGCTACTGAGTGGAAGTGGATGGAGCTGCTCTTGCACACTTTGGTGGATCCCCCATCCTGGCCACGGGCACAGCAGCTGCTGCCTGGTGTGGGCACAGCTGGGTTGGAAGGGGCCCTGTTTTTGTTTTCTTTTTGCCTCTCTTGTAGCAACAATCCTCTGAGCTGGCTGAAAAACATCTCCAGGCAAGTCTGCACTCAGAACTGGTGATTCAACCCCACCCGATTGCCTGGAGGGGAGAGATTGGTTTCATTGTTGTTTTCAGCAAGGACATTATCAAACAGGTTTCATTTGGATGGTGTCATTTCATCTTGACTGTGTGGTGTGGCTGGGATGCTCCGTTTCGTTTGTGTTACAATCGAGTGACTGAAAGAGATGAGAGGAAAAGGAAAATCAATTTTGAAGCATTTATTTACTGCAAGAAAAATAACCCAAAACATTGACTTGTGCCCCCAAGATCAAGTTCTGCTATCTTGAATCTTCTCACAAGCCAAAATGTCTGGGATTTGTCCAGCCAGCTGAAGCGACTGCTGCAGGATGATCTCACTTTGGACAATCCAGGAGCTCCAGACACCGTGTTGAAGGCACCACAGAGGCATGGAGAGGGTGCAGCCCTGCCCCAGGATGTTTGCTAATGTGTCCCCAAGCAGCATTTGTGTTCGTAGTGACAGAGCCCCTCCACCTCCCAGGTAACCACTGCCTTGCTCCATGAGCCTTTTTTGTCCCTAAGTCTAACCTGATTTCTCTTGCTGTAATTTAAGCTGATTATTTCTTGTCCTGTCCACCATGGACATAAAGAACAGATTATTCTCTTCCCCTTAGCAGCAGCCTTTTAAGCACTTGAAAACTGTTATCACATCTCTTCTTCCATCATCTCTTTTAGGCTAAATAACCCAGTTCTTTCAATCTTTCTTTGTAGGTCACGTCTCATAGACCTCTGATCATCCTGTTTTCTCTGTGCTGCCTACAGCAGCGCCACCTCCTTTCTGATATGAGCTGCCAATACCAGAATCTACTCCAGTGTAGACCTCACCAGCCCTGAACAGATAAGAAAGATGATTTTATGAGACTCCTAGGCCACGCTGCAGCTCATATATCCCAGGGCTCTGTCTCCCTCTTGATGCGACACGGATACTTCATGTTCAGCTTCTGACCCGCTATAATTCGTAGACCTTTTTCTGGGGAACTATTGCTTGTGGGCTTGGTGTTTCCCATGAGGTTTTGAGGTGAATAGCAAAAGGCAGGAATGAAGCATCTTAAACTGAACGTTGTGTTCTCTTGTGTTTGTCAGTCTCTTCCAGGTCCTGGTGTGTTCATGCATTCAAAGCACACTTTTGGTCACACTTTTGACTAGGCTGTGTGATACCGGGGTTAGATGTTATTCTGTCCATGCTGAAGGAGCTTTATGGATGATCCTTTCAGTTGCTGACTCCCATTGCTTCATAGTTTCTAGTGTTTTATCTCTTTTGTGCATGTCCTTTTACTGCCTAAGACATGCTTGTGTTTAGCACTGGTTAATCAGCATTTTATGCAAAAAATATGAGATTTTCAATTTTCTGCAGCCAACAGAGCATTGAAAAGCCTATCTCCATCCCTCAGGAGCTGTTTTTAGAGGGAGCTGAGCCTTTTTCCATGCCTTGACTTTTTCCCTTAGAAACTGGAGGTTTCTGTTCAGGATTCCGTAGTGGAAAGCTGAGGGCTGGTCCCTGGGGCTCAAACCTAAAGGGACTCAGTGCAAGGACTCCAGACGATCCCAGGGGAAGCACTTGCACCACCCAGCCATGGAGTCAGTCTCCAATGAATATTTAAATCATTTATGCAATGTGGAAAAGCCCGTGCCCCAGAGATGGGGCAGCACTGATGTCGCTGCTCAGTGAGGCAAGGAGCGAAGGAGAGGAAGAAACCCCCCGTGCTGCAGGTGAGCCTCTGAGCCTGGGCCAGAGCCAGCCTGTCAGCAGACCTGCCTGATGGCCTGTCCTCCTCCCCGGGGGCTGTCCCAGCACCAGCTTTGTGCTCCTGCAGGCAGCAGCGCTGGAAATCCCAGTCATGCGCAAGGTCTCGAGGGGCGGGAGATGCAGGTCACTGCTGGGACAGGCGCTCCGGGCAGGGGAGCGCGTGCCAAGGTACTTGGGTTGTGATAGTAATTAATGTGGACATTGCTGGTAATGGCAGAGCTGGTGCCTCAAGTAAGTGCACAGAGGCAGGAAATGAACCCCATCCATTTTTAAGGTGTCAGCTGTTTCACGGGGCAGCTGCAGAGACAGGAAAAGACCGGACCTTGTTTGTTAGGCAGGTCCTGCCCACAGCTGGCAGCTGGATGCAAACACACTCCTCCCGTGCCGTGGGGTGGATCTGCCTCGCTGCCTGCAGGGAGAGGGCCCTGGGAAGCTGGAAATGGTCCTAGTTCAGTGAGTGTGTTGGCAAGACTGTGGGTGACAGTGGGATATTCAAGCATTCAACCAAAGGGTGTGATTGCAGGGTGATGGTTTAGATGAGGGTCTCTGTGTTGCTGTCTGCAGCCATTCAGTCTGTGCTTCCAATGGGTCCCAATTCAGCAAAGCACGTTTCACTGCAGGTGAGGGCATTTCCACACCAAACCCTTCTCTTGCAGTGGAAGAATCCCTTTTTGTCTAGGACCTGAGTGGTATTTCTAACATTTGGGAAACCACCCTGTTCCCACTGAAAACCAGGTGTCTCTTGTCCCCAGTTCCGCAGAATCAGGACAGAGATTGTTGCAGAGTGGGTGTTTTTATGGACTGGCTTGTCTCTCCCTTCTCAGTTCTAATTAAGTTGTATATTTTGGAAGTAAAAATGTCCTTTTTGATTATATCGGTCAGGAAAGCTCTCCAGCATCTCCATGTAAAGAGCAGGGAAGAGGCAAGTGATCAAAGGCAAGCTGTAATGAGCTATCAGAGGCAAGCCCAAGGTCAGTGGGGGCAAAAGGGCCATTGCCACGCTGGCTTGTGATGCTCAGCTGGTTCCCGGCTCCTGCACACTCCTGTCTCCATCATTGTAGCTGAGGATTTGGGTCTGCACTCCCTAAACACACTCTGGTGGGGAGAGATAATCCCTGCCACGTGGGCAGCATGCTTTAAATACACACCGTGGAGAGGAGGGATGCTCACCTCACTTCAGGGAGGGGACAGACACATGCCCAGACCAACGCCCTCCTCCCCACAGGGGTAAGAGCATTGGGTTGCTCTGGAAGAGCTGGAAGTGCTGCAGGAGTCGTCTGTTTGGAGAGGCACTGTCTTGGCAGCAGGCAGAGATCTGGGGCACTGATGAGAGGAAATCTAGGGCATCAAAGAGCAGAGATCGGGATAATCAAGGAGAAGAGATCTAGGGCATGGAGGAGCAGAGATGTAGGTAATCAAGGAGCAGAGATCTAGGGCATCAAAGAACAGAGATGTGGATAATCAAGGAGCAGCGATCTAGGGCATGGAGGAGAAGAGGCCTAGGTAACCAAGGAGTAACGATCTAAGGCTTCAAGTGGGGTTGCTGTAGGACATCAAGGAGATGGGATCTGAGGCACTGAGGAGGATTGTGCAGGAAGGTGGAGACAGGAGTAATGTCCAGCCCTGACCAGCATTTCATAGTCCAGGGTGAAGGGGAACTAACTTCTACAAGAAACACTGTGCAGCACAGTAAGCTCCCACGGTTGTTCAGGACAGCTGAGCCTCGACTGGCAGCCCCAGGCTCCTCCAGGGAGGAACCATGGAGTTGCTTCAGCCAGCAGGAGGGAACCTGCCTCCCCATCAGCAGGCAGCAGCAAACACCATCTGTCTGAAAAATAGAGCCACGTTAACAGTTATTGATCTATAACTTTTAACCAATTTCTTTTTTACAATATTGGATTGCGTGCTAATATTAGCTTTTTATGGTTGACACTAGGCAAACTCCACTCCATCAGCGAAAAACAGCTCCTGTGGGCCAATCTGCACCTCCCATTGAGCTGAATGATAGAGGACTGGAACAATATTTTTTGACAGATCAGTTCCTGTTCAGGGTAGCAGTGGCCATTATGCAAATCGAGCTATAAGAAGTTTAAAAGTCTGGAACCATTATATTTCTTTATTTCATTAACATCAATGCAAGCAGGCAAGTTAATACAACAGAGTGATCCCATTCTGGGGTTTGCACAAAATGGTCCCCCTGTCGTTTAACAGGACTGGTGATTTCCCCTACAGGTGCTCCCAGCAGCTGTACTGGGGCACTGAGGCATTTTTTGCATCATGCCGCTGGGAGAAGGGTGGGTGACAAATGTCTTTGAGCAGATTAGTGCACAGGAATCCTCTGCCTGAGCTGGCAGATGGCTGGGAGGGCCCTGCTCCTGGCAGCAGGCAGACATCCAGGAGGATGGGGGACAAGTAGGGGGTCCATTACAAGGGCCTGATTTCCCACTGGTCCTTGGGGATCTGCTCCCCCACCTCAGAGGACCTGCACAAAATCTCTTACATGGTTCCCCCACCCTTAATTCTCTGCACGGGCCAGGAGAAGCTGCTTGGGCAGAACTGCCCTGGAGTCACAAAGTGCACAGAGGCATAAGCATGTAGGATTCAGGTTTGCAGGGCAAGGCAGCACGAGAGCACGGTGTCAAGCCCATTTCCTCCAGCTCTGGTGCTGGGCACATTTTCCCAGCACAACAGCAATCTGAGGAGCTAAGCACTGATATAATGCACGCATGATGCTGTAAAGAGCAGAGATTTGTGCTCCAGCACATGCCCTGACACCCAGGTGGTGGCCACCCTCCTCCTCCTCCATCACATCAGCATCATATCAGCAACACCACAAACACAGGCCTTCACAGCCACCTCTGTCCTCCCATGTACCCCTCACCCACCAAGGCCCAGGGCATTCACTAAAACAGCTTTGCAGAAGGACACACATCCCACTCTGTGGCTCCCTTCAGCTGAGGGTATCGGCGCCTCTTTACAAATAGAAAATTAATACACAGTGCTATCACACCAGCAAGGAAATAATTGGGTCCTGGGGCTCAGCCTTTGCATCAGTGTCTTAAGGAAGGGAGTGAATGATAGCTGGTCACCCAAAAAAGCCAGCAACCCTGTGAGAAGCTGATTCTTTCCCACACCCTCTTCCCATCCGCTCCACCACAAGAGACACAGCCATGTGCACACTCACACTCACCTATTTGCATCAATCTGGAAAATAAAGATCACGGCGTGCCACACTAATGGATCCCAGCACTACAATAGCTCCATTATAACTGGCAATGTCTTGGAGAATTACTGCTAAAGACTCTACCTTTTAGTGTTGAAACTTTTAATTGATTTTAAAATACACAATCAATCACAGTTAATCAAGGAATCATGAAGAAGCTATAGTACACAAATACACAAAGACAGCATATAAACTACAATTAATGACCACTTAAACAATGGTGGGAATGAAAATAGGATTATTTATTACTGTTTATGGACAGTAATGGATAAAGTAATGGAACAGTAGCACAGTGGTGTGTTAGAAGCCAAAGGTGGTGATATTTAACATCAAGTGGCCATAAGTGACTTTTCAGTGAATGGGTCAATGGCACAATTTAGAGCAATTTTTTCCAAGGAAGGAGATGCTTTGCCCCCTCCTCTAAACACTACCACGGCCCTGCAGCTGCTGGTGGAGGTGATCCATCCTGAAGGAAGGATGTAGAAAGTAATTCCTGGATTCTCACCACAAACCCTGCCTCTGTCCTAGGGCCAGTCAAACCTGTCAGGTACAGCTTTGCTCCATGGCAGGGGGACCTGTAGCCCCCCAACAAAACCACCTCTGGCCTGCCTTTAGCCAAATGCCCATCTGTAACCTGCCAGGGAGCTGTCCAGTGCAGCTCTGGCCTCAGCATTAGGGGGAGTAGTTAAAAACCCAGCCGGCTGCCCTGTTCCATCCTTGGAGAGCCAGTTCTTTGTGTCTCAGGGTGACAAGCAGCCTGATGGGCCAGGGAAGGGCAAGCAAAGCAAGGGCTGGGGTTATTTAAGCCTGAGCCAAGGACAGTGAGCTTGGGCAGGGCAAAGGAGGTAAATTCCATGGAGGCATCTTGAGCCCCCCTGAGGTCTGTCCTTGTCCACAGCTCAAGGTGGTCTGTCCAGGATTTAGTACAAAAGACTATTTTGTCTAAGCTGGCTTTATTCACACCCACGTAGCAAGAGCCTTGCTAGCCCAGAGCCAGGCACTGCCGAGGCACACACTGACACAATCCCACCTGGGCTGCCTGCAGACCCAGTCCGCGTTTTGCTGTGCTGGATCAAGACCTTCCTGTGCCTCCAAGCAGTGCCTGCTGTCCCCAGGGGCAGTCAGAGGCACAGGGCAGTGGCATGCAGACAGGGAGCAGTGGCAGAGCTCCATAATACAACCCTCACCTTCCCGCTGTGCAGTTTGCAGCTTTGCAGCCAGAGCTATTTAGTTCTCTAAATTAATAAGCAGCACCCAGATCCCCATTCCTCCCTGCCACGTGGTGCAAGGGATAGACAGTGATGAAACAACTGCTGGTAAGGAGAAGGGGAGAGTCCAGAGTAAAGTTTGTCCTGTTGCACCATTCCCTTGAAGGCCAGTGCCACCTAACTCCAAAGACACCACCAGCACAATCCACGTGCTGGTGTCCCTGTAGAAAGGTGGGGACTGTGTGAGTCCTTCTTTCCATCCTGGGGAAGGAGCACGTTTGAGGGATATGCTTGTGGGGATATGCTTGTGCTCAGACCTTTCTGTAGTGAGGTGGAGGCCTCATGCTTGACTGAGGGCTGCTTTTAGCACTGGACTTAAACTGCTATTAGTCACCTCAAATCTCTGAAAAGGAGCTGACACCAGGTCAGCCCCCATAACTGCATCTTCCCTGGGGCTGTGGTGGGGGCTGAGGATGCTGCAGCCCCTCTCTTCCAGCCCTGCTTGCCAGCAGCCTCCCTTCCCACAGTGCTTGTGCTCACTCGCATGGATCAATGTCTTCCTCTCCTCCACCGTCTCTTTTATTGCCTTGCAAGTTGGCCCCAGGATGTTTTATCACACCACAGTACATAATACAAATGAAAAACAAAGGGGAAAAGTTTGAATCATTTTTTTAATATATTCATCCCTGTGCTGGGGAACAATGATCCATCTGATTAAATCCGCATGCTAGAGTTTATTAAACCAGGTTGGCCTCTCGCCTTCTCTCTCCTTTAGGCAGGGACAGGCTCATTAAAATGAACATGCTCTGCTCTCTCCCCAGTGCAATCCTGCTTCACACGGTCCCTGTGCTGCTGCTATCTCAGAGACATCGCCAGGAGCTGATGAATAGGGCTCTGCAGCTCAGTTTTCCCTGGCAGCAGCACAGCAGCCGAGCCATGGCGTGGCTTTTTGGCAAAGGGCAGGAGATGCCTTCAGCCTCAGGCTGCTGGGAACACACACCCAAGAAAAGGCCCTTGAAAATTGGAGGGAGGTGTGAGGCCACGGACTGACCACCTCACTCTAGCCCTGCTCCAGCACCTGATAGGTCATTTAGCTCCTCCTGGGCTCTGTTTCCCATCTCTGAAATGGGTTTCATGGGCACTGCTTCCCCTTTAGGATAATTAATGGCTATAAAGCACTTTGGATCCTGCCCTAAGAATAAATCCATCAACAATGACAAGATGACAAGTGGGCATCTAAGACACTCTCTCCCTGGGACCATGTCCCTGTGTAGGCTCCTAAGTCTGGCAGCAGCTGCTGTCCCTGCAGCTCCAGCTCTCCTTGGGCTCCCTCAGGAGGGTCCCCAGCCCACCCAGTCACCCTCACCAGGAGGCATTTCCAGCAGGCTGGTATTTGCTGCAGCTCCTCTTCTTCCTCGGGAGCCCTTCTGAGGCAACCTGAGTCTGTTCCACCCTGGCAATAACAGTGGCTTAGGCCCTGTAATCCCTCCTTTACTTGACTTTGGGTTATTTTGAGCAGGAGATTAAAGGAGATTATCTGCATCACCTGAGATGCTGCACTTTCCATCTCTATCCCCTTTCCTCCATCCCCAGGGGCTCACCCAGGCCCAGGCAAATAAACCCCTCCCTCCTTCCCATATCCTCTGCCACACTCTTGTCTCAGGACAGCTCGGGACAGTCCACAGGGTGCTGCCATGTGGTGGTCCATTATCAGCCTTGCTTCCTAGATCCAGCTTCTCACCTGGCTAGCCATGTGTCCTGCCTCCTGAGCCAAGTCCGGAGATGGTCCACAGGAGGGGAAGATAAAGGAGGGCACCCCAGCACACTGTAGCACTAATTGGGATTAGTTCTGTAGGCTTCTCGGGGAGGAGGTGGTAGCAGGGAGGATAAAGAAAGCTCTCCTTTGGGCACTAGGAGCTTGGCAGAGTGTGCTGGGTTCAACAGCAGGCACTTGTGGCCACAGCCAGAGGATGGTGGATTGTCTGTTTGGGACATCCCACACTACATTAGAAGAAAAAAAATCCAAATAACAGGAAAAGCACTGAATAATGTCTGTTTCTTGTCCAAAGAGGAATCCCAATCACCTGGCAGCATCCAGCCATGGGCAGGGAGCTCCTTTCCATGTTCTGGAGACCATGTGCTGCTCTCTAGCTCACTTCAGCTTGGATTTAGCAAAGCACTTGGTGCTGGTTTGGATCCCTCCCGAACCCTTGCTGAAATCAGCAGCTTTATTAAATTAAGGTCTAAAGAGGCAGAGCTACAAGCAGTGACCAGAAATGTTAATTTACCTTCCTTTATGACTGAGAGATGCTCAAACATCCCCGTGGTGGGGGGAGCAGGTACTAAGACACAATTGTTCCCTTGGGAAGCAAACTCCCACACGTGATGTCTCACCAGCATGTGTGACCTGTGCACACATTCACGGCAAGCTCACACCTTCACGGGCTGTTTTTCCTCATTTCAGACTCCACCAGCCTAGAATCCATCTGCCACTCTGGAAATTAATAGCAATCATTAAACAAAAAGAGCTGGCAAAAAGAAGCCTGAGGTGAAAAGCAGCTATTTCTGCCAGAAAAAAAATTAAAACTATTTAGACATACAGAAAGTCATTTATTACTGTGAAGTCCTCCCTCCACCTGGGGTTTAAATCTCATTACAGTTTGTCCAAAACAGATGTTACCCTTTTAGCAGTAGATTATTAACAATAAACTCCAATCCTCCAAAGAGGGTAGGTGTTTTGGGTTCACTTGCTTTTTCGGCTTGGGTAACCTCCGCAGGAAACGTTTATGAAAAGGACGGGCAATCCAAACACTGGCACAGCTCCCTGCTTCAGTTGTCTTGGGCTCCAAAGTTTCTTTCCACTTTCCAAATATTCTGGACAAGCAGGGAAACACAGAGACTCAGAGATGGACCACAGACCTTGCTGAGGAGCAGACAGGATGCTGAGGAAGGGCTTTGTGTGCTGCAAGCCCACGCTAACCTTCCAGCAGCTCCTACCGCGGCTTTTCCACCATCGGTTTGGCACTGACCATGCACCCAGACAAAAACAGGTTCTCTTGGAGTCCAGCATGTGCACAACCCATTTTTTTTCCAAGTTTCTCTGCATCTGGCCACACACTTTTGGGTAGAAGGCTGTTTGGTTGAGCTTTAGGCTTGCTGGCACCAGAAAGGAGACCCAGTGGTCCCTCATACCTGTAGCTGAGTATCCTCTGTGGGCAAAGATGGGCTTTGCTTGTTCCTACCAGTGCATGGGCATACTCCAGTGGGAAATCAGCTAGCCTTGAGAGAAACACTCTCTGGCACCATATTTAACCAGCCAAGCCCACAGTGGAGTATCTTTGTTCTGTTTAGATTTAGCATAATAAAAGATACCTGCTCAGGAATCTAGGAGCCTTTTAATCATGCTGTAAACATAATCAAATGAGACATTAATATCAGCTCCAAACACATATGGCCATCTGGCTGCCCAGCCATCTCCCTGACCACCTCAGGTAGCAGGAAGCACATTCCCAGTGTTCTCCAGAGACGCTGCTAAATAGATGTTCTCACAATGCCTCTCAGCATGCCTGGAAAGGCAGTGAGAACCAGCTATTTTGGGACTGTTGATGGTGAAGCCAGTACCAGCATCTCAGGGCTGCCTCAGAATACACTTTTTGCTATCAGTACAATTTTTCCTGCACCCCAAGGGAAGCATCAGGAGCTCTCCTGGGCCATGTATGTCTGTGAGTACTTACTGTTGGAAGAGAATCTCCCTCAGCACAGCACAGCACATCTCAGGCCTTCAGGCTTTACAGCTTATACCCAATTCCTCCATGGAGCCCTGAGGGCCCCAAGGGGAGCCCCAAGAATGCAGTGTACTCACCTCTCTGCAGGTGCAGGGTATTCTTGGGATGAATCTGTTGCACATCCATTCATGTTGTGTCAAGGGTATGATGGAATAACTGCAGGGGCTGCACTGGTGGGAAGAAAAAACTGTAATTCATGGCTGAAATTAAGCCATTAAAGAGCAGCTGAAGTGAATAAACACACACAACGATCTTGTGGACTCTAGAAGGTACAGTCACTGCTGTCTCACATCCCTGTGCCTCCTCATGTGCTAATCTGCACCAACCCTTTATCCTCTCCCCTCCATCCCAGACCCAGCTGGAGCACAGACCTGCAACATCCAGGCCACCACCACCAGGCTGAGACCAGTGACCCAACCCCCAAATATCCAAATAAATGGGTATTTGTTTGTAGCCTGGGTATCTGACCCACGAGGAGTGTCCTACTAAAAAGAAATTGTGGGTGCGAATTTCCACTGCTGAAACAACAGACCCACAGCCTGGGAAAGTGTTTTTTCTTTAGAAACACAGCATCTGTTTGGGTTAAGAGGGTTGGAAATGTTGATGAGGACCTGAGCTGACCTAGGGAAGGGTCTCCTCCAAGAGTGGGCAAACCTGAGCTGCTCCAGCAGAGCCACCTGCAGGAGCAGGGCCAGGATGGGTGAGCTGTACATGGAAGGTGGTCATGCTTGGTTTCCTCTGCAATGCTGTTATCCTGAATAAACATTAGATTGGTTTTGGAGGGCTGCCCAGATGATCATTAACCTTCTCATGGCCCATGACAAGAAGCCAGCCTGCAGCACTGAGCTAAAATTAGGCTTGTAGGGCACTGGGGCTTGCCAGATATAGCAATATCTGGGCAGAAACCCCCTTCAGAAAGTGGACAGCCAGAGGGTCCAGCCTTAAGCTGGGCTCCTCAGCTCCAGAGGACAAGAACTACATCATTAAAATCACAAGGTAACTTTGATTGGAAGAGACACCTGAAAGTCTCCAACCAGAAAAGCAGGACCAGCTTCCAAGGTGAGCAAGTCAGTGAGAGGTTAGCAGAGGTATTTGCTTACAGCACAGACATAAGAATTCCTGTGTGCAGGACACGTGCTGATGGAAAGGTGAATTCTGTTCTGCCTACCCAGAGATCACAGATCATTGCCTTGAAGTCCTTCACGAGCTGTGTATTTTCTTGTCCATCTCTCAACACTCAGCATTACAGCCCACCTAGAAACTGTGATGTTGCAGTGGCCAAAGACCCCTTCACAGGGGAAGGGTAGGGCAGAGGGGCAAGTGTTCTTCTGCAAATACAACCATTAAAAAGTCAGAGCAAACAAGACACTTGCACCTCCAAAAATAATTTCTAGCAAACTCACCATTTCACAGATCCATCGCCAGAATTTCCCCTGTGTAAAAGTGGGTTTTCCCATATGGGAGGCAGAGGGTTATGCAGGCCTCCTGCAAAAATAAATTAATGAATGAAAGCAGCAAAACCCTTTCCCAAACAGCAGCAAAGATCTGAGTGAGGATGACAGTGCAGCAGAGACAAGGCTCAGCTCAGATTGTCAGTGCTGAGGAACACCAGCAGCTCCACTTCCCAGCATGGGGCTGGCTCCCTCCATTGCATCGGTGCTGGAAAAACATCCTTTGAACTTCAGCACTATTTGCAGGGGAAAACGGGAAGCTTGCTTCCACACCAGACCTCTGCTCTTCCCCAGCCTACCATCAGCTTAACCATCCCATAATGAAGCTGTGATTTAGACTGATTATTTCTAAGGAAAAATCCCATCAAGCAAGTATTAGAGAGGCTTTCTCCCATGGAAACACACCTTTCTTGTTGCTAGGGTCGTACCTGATCAGAGCTCTTACTTCTCTACATCCCCTAAAACCTTTTTCCTCTTCACCTTCCTCTAACTCTGCCCCTCTCATCACACTCCTCAGCTCCTTGAGGGCTCAACTGCACTGTCAGGGGCTGGAGCTGATGTTCCATTGCCACTCGTGCCGATGTTTTGGAAGGCTGGTTTCATGCACAGGTACCCCAGCTGGGCTTAAGAGGCTACTCACCAAGAAGATCATTTATGCATTTACTTAAACTCAGCAGAGGCTTCTGCTCAGCGGGCCACAGCAGCATGAGATGGGGTTGTCATCTCAACAGACCCTGGAAACTAAGCAGCATGAGATGGATGTAAATGACTTCAGACTGCAGCTGAGTAACAGCAGAATAGTCTTATTTTCTGAAATCCCAAGAGTTTGTCTTGAAAATGCTGTCATTTTAAACCGGAATTTATCCTGCCATAGAAAAAAGGGTTCTTAAAAGTGTTTATGCAAACAGGTCTGTTCTTGCTATTCCCAGGTTGCAGCTCTGGCCTCATCCTGGCTCTTGGAGGCACGGTGGCTTTGAACTAGGGCTCTCCTCAGACACTGCAGCACCCAAGTTTACTGATAAATTAAATGGGATTGACTACCAACTTCCAGTAAAGATCATAACTTTTTCAATCAAGGTTAAAATAGGAATAAGCCAAGGAGAGATTGGTCCCAGCACCATACAGAGCCCATGAGTGTTGACACACTGGTAATATTACTGTCCTGTGTAGAGACCAAGCGTGTCATTTCTCTTTGTTTCTCCCAGTGTCTCCCAGAAAAGTTCTCTCTTCGCCATCCCTCCCACCTGGATACTTGTCATGCAGTCTGTGACCTCCCAGAGTCTCAGTAAAAGCTATCCTGGATGCAATGCTGGGCACTTCTCTCTCAGCCTCCCCTTCACCTCTCTGATTCATTCCTTCTTAATCTCTCCTCAAACCTCAGTGGAAAATATATCTCTTCTCCCTTGCCTGTTTTTCTTAAATAATAAATAATAGCAGGAGAGAGAGTAGAATTGGCTGGAGAACTCTGTCATCTAACGCTGTGAGGCATTTGGGAATAAGGTTGGGATGCACAAAATGCTGCCTAAACCCTGTCAGTGAAGGATATTAGGACCAGGATGTCTGGATATAAAATGAACTTGAATTTTACAGGCCTGAGCATCTTTATTATTCAGGGAGGTTGCAGTTCTGACCAACATCACCCAGCAGGAGTCATGGAGCAAAGACCAGGAATATGAACGAGGAGAAAACCTGCCTGGAAGCCTCCTTTCCCTGCCTGACATGTACAGGATGGACATTAGCTATTTAGGGGTGATTTCATCATTCTTAAAGGTTTTATCTGCCATGTTGGAGCTGCCTCCCCAGATTATTTTACACATAATGAAAAACCAAGGTTCACTTTAAAATCTGGTTCCTGTTAGCCAAATTTTCCCTCCCTACCTGTTTGCGTGGCCAAATACTCATGTTTGTAGTGTACCACTCCCATTTTCTTCTGGCTCTCTTTGTAGTGGGGATCATTTTTTGATAAAACAGCCCAAGTGGCTGTGAAAGGGGATCTAGGAGAAGCTGGAGATGGAGCAGCTAGGCAGAAGGAAGTTATGGAGATGCAGAAATGCCAAGGAGAGGAACACTGCTGTGTCTATACACATGCACACACACGGTAATCTTGCATTCCCTCAGTAAATGTAATCCAGAGTTTGAAATAACTCATTCAGTAGAATAACAAAATTAGGAACTGAGTGCCAGCTCCCTTCCCAGCCCCCATGGCTGCTTTGTTTGCTTCCTTGCAGCTGCTGCTCTGCTTTAATTTTCCAAGATGCCATTAGCTGGGAAATGGAAGCAAAAACTTCCCAGCCAGCTTGCACTGGTTTTTGAAGCTCCAGCTTTGCCTTTTCCTTTCCATCTCCCTTGCTATGGGTTTTCAGCCAGGATGAGGATGCTGCTGATCATCCAGTGCAGGCTGCAGCCTCGTGGGCATCCCAGCCATTACTCTTTGCTGCTGGGCTGTTGACAGGGACTAGGGCTGGAGAAGCAGAGATGGGTAGGAGGGGAGCATATCACAGTCAGGGCTGAGGATTAGCAGGGAGAAGCATGGATCTGGGCTCCAGCAGAGATACTGGATATCAGAGGCAATGTGCAGGGGGAGCAAGGAGTGAGGGAGTTGTCATTGGCCCTTTGCTGGCCTCTGTTAGCCACAAAAACCCAGCATCCTCTCAGCTGGTCAAACCATTCTGCCTCCTGAGAGCAGAAGGAAAGGGAATTACAGCAGTGTCTGCAGGGCCCAGGTAACTGTGCAGGAATGGTATTTCCTGGGTGGCTGCCATGGCCTTGTCATGGATGTGGCCTGTTGTCACTGTCACCGTGGTGCCACACTTCAAGATATCTCTGACTGAGATTAAATCCATCATTCCAAAGCATTGCTGTTGTTATTCCACACTGTCTTCATTCCTACCTTTTGCTTCTTTCTCCAACAGCAAAAGAGACCCCCAAATCGCCACTTTGCTGGTTGTTTTTCATGTGAGAGTTTTGGTGGTTTCTTCCTGGGTTTTCTCAGCTCTATGGGGGTTCAGAGGACTGGGAAAAGCAATGTGCAGTTGTGTTACCAGGAGAATAAACTCAGAGCAACTGGGCAGAGATAAAGCAGGCAGGCAGGAGAGTTATACCACTAGGTCCTTGTGGGATGCTCGGCACTGGTGTTGCTCAGGCACACACCCACACCCAGCACGGGCTGGGATGGGGATCTCAGAAGCCAGCAGGATGAACAACTGTGCCTTTTGTGCAAAGCAACAAGACCCACTTCTCCACTCACCAGTCATGTCCCGGAAATCTAATAAAAAGGGAGATTAGCCCCTCTTTCCTCTCTCACATCTCCTTAATGCTGTCATTTTATTCACACTTTGTAAAGCAAATAAACCAGCAAATTGCTTGCTTTAATGAGCTGAAATTAAACTCGGGCTGCTGATAAAATGCCATTTCTCCTATCTGTTGTTGGGAAGGACTTGGCTGATAGGCAATGTATGGGAAAGAAGAGAAAACATACAGTGGGAGCCTTACTGAACATGTTTGAGTCATTTGCTGCTGCTCTTCTTCATCCCCAACTCCTCTGATTAGATGGTGGAGGCACGTGGGTGCTATAGGGGAAGGCTGTGGGGGATCAGCCTGGCAAGATCTGTGGGGAGTCTGTCTCTGCTCTTTGCTCACAGATGGTCCTACTCCACTAATGCCCTGTGACACAGGCTGCTGCCCACAGCCTCCCCAGGGAGGAGTGACAAGAACCTTCCTCTGCGAGGAAAAGGCTGGTTTTGCTCTGCAGAGCCTTCCCAAACACAGATTTGCCCAGAGATGGTGGTTGGGTCACAATGGGAGATAGAGGAGACAGAATAAGCACTTGCTGAAGAGAATGTGCCAAGGTGCATCCCTCCCTGCTGCCTGTCCTCAGTTTGGCAGGGCTTCCCTTGCCTGCGAGACATCCCTGGAATCCACAAGTCCATGGAGGAGGACAGGGAAGTGCTGGAGCCAAGTGCCACCCCGAAGGGACAACTGGGGCAAGCATCTGCTTATGGCTCTGCAGGCCAGGAATACCCTCGTGCCCACCCTTATGGGCAATATTCATCCCCACAGGATGCAGGAAGAGCTGGACACCAGGCTGCTCCCTGCAGCAGAGGAGAGTGGGCACACCTAGAGAGAAAGCGTCCACCTGCAAAACAATGTATGTGCTGGGATTTTCACCCCAACAAGAGGAGCTCAGGGCACTTTGCTTCAGTCTCCCACCACCCCACGAAGTGCTATCGTTATCTCAGTACCAGAGAGGAGGCTGGAGTGCAGAGAGGTTAATTGAGTGTCTAACACCAGAGGGAAGCAGCAGCAGACGTGTTTCAGTCTGGCACTGCAGCCCGTGTCTTGCTGTGGGGGTGGCAAGGGGGGGGCACTTGGCTGCAATCTCCCAGGGAGCACAGTCCCTCTTCCCTTCCTCGCTGGCTCCTCAGCTGTGTTAAAATGGGTGACCTGAGCATCCCAGGGCAGTGACAGCACTTGGAGGACAAGGTGGCCAGAAAGTCTCCTGTGCAGAGAGCTGATGTGAGAGAAAGTCTTGTTATTCATGTAATGGGAGCCCAGCTGTCATCAGGGAACAGACTCATTGTTCACAGTCCAACCAAATAAACTGTTTCACTGCTTATTATTACTGGCCTGTTTACCAAGGTATACACTGAATGGTGAACAGGGATCTCTGTGGTCAGGTACGGTCTCCTTCCCTGCCTGGTATTGTGGCTGGAAAAGGGCCTGGTTTCTTTGGGACAAGGGTCAGGGTATGGCATCTGCCTCTAAACAATCAGCCCCACACAATTTTCAGGTACATAGCACCAAGAACAGTCCAGCCTGGGCACTGCAAAATGGTTTGGAAAACTGTTTCTGGGTTTATACTATTTCCCAGATTTAATGAAAGACAATTTAGATGTAAGATGTGGCCCTGTCTCCTTCACAACTTCCCAAGAGACCTCCAGTTCTTACCAGCTTTGTTTTCAAGGAGTACTGGTGGTGTCTTTCCCTGCCCTTGGACAAGGGAGATGACCAAAGCTCCTGTTCCCAACAAAAGTTCCAAGAAGGACTTTTCTACTCTTTGATGATTTCTCCCATTTGTGGGCAACTCCATCTCTGCCACAACATCACACTGCAACCATCTTACCAGCCCAGAGTTCTGTTTGGCAGTAGAGATACCCACAGATGATATTTTCAATATCTTTTGGAAAAGCGTAACCCAGGAGATGCTGGTGCTAATGCAGTTCCCACCTCTCCACTTTTCTCTTCCTGTTTCCCTAAGAAATTAGAAAAGGAAGTAAGAGCTGTCCATTCATATTTATGCTTAGTCAAAAATTTAGGGGGAAAAAAATGGAAAATGTGATCCAGGAATGACTTTTTCTGTGGGAAGTGAGGCTGCTGGCAGCCCCACAGGTTTGTGCCTAGTGAAGACTTTTCCTAGTCTTCAAACAGCTGTTTCTGGCTGGGGAGGGAAGGTTTTGTCCCATCCTCTGCAAATGTTCTTGTTATGCCACTGAATGTTGGCTGGTCTTCCACAGCTCTGCATCATTTCACCTGGGAGGGAGAGGCCTTGGAGAAAGGCAACAAGCCCGAACCAGGGACAAGGACACTGGGTGGTTCACAATCACACTGGTGGGTTTGCAAAAGAGTGCCCTGAAACTACTGCTCAGGTTCCCAGAAACAGGACAAGCGTTTGATGCTGGGCTGTATCCCAGATGCCACATGGCAGTGCAGGCAGAGATACGGTGTCCTCGACCAGCACCCCTTCTGTGGGCACTGCTGCTGCGCACACCAGCACACGAGACAGTCAGGATTCCCCTCAGCAAAACGCTGCAGCATCAAATCTACATCAGAGCAAGTTGTCTAGACTTCATCTGCTCTCAGCGGAGAGGAACAGACACTTCTGGGGCATCACTCCTCTCCTCCTAAGGTAGACCGCTAAATAGGTCAGACAGACAGTGCACTGGATGTGTGTCGGTCTCTCAACTGCCAAAAAAGTGATGCTGGACAAGGGCTCAGAGGGTGACCTCAATGGTCAGTGACCACTTCCGCTTGTGCTGCCAAATAGTGCTGGTGGCAGCCAAATAAACCAAAGGCTCCTTGAAAGGTGGTTGCCACAGCAAGAAGGCAAGTGCCTGACTAAGAGGGGAGTTGGATGGATGTCCAACACCTCTGACTGCTGACTGTCTTTCCTTTGTGCTTAGTTTGTGCTTGTGTTTTGTTTTGAGCAGGTGAGCCGAGGGACTGAGCAGGGACAGGCAAACGCACGGAGGCACAGGGAGATGGGGACCAGCGCCACGATGGGCAGCAAAAAGAAAACGAGGAGAAGTACTGTAAAAAATGAGAGGAAGGCTTGTCTCTAAGCCTGAGCAACTCCTCTGCACAGGCGCTTAGCTTCATGACTCCCTCCTCAAGATGCCAGAGACCTGGTGATGTGGGACCAGCCTCAGCCACCAAGGCCTTGGTAGCAGCCCCTGGCTGCTGGCTGCTGAGTACCGTGGGCACCGAGGTCCGCTTTCTCCACAGACGCTTCCCTCCCGTCTCCGAGCCATGAGGAGAAGGGAGAGGCAAGCAAAGCTGCCGAAGGAGCACTAGCCTACACCTTCCCAGCCCCTGTCCTGTTCCCCGCTTCCAGCAGACCAGGAACCCCTTCTCCGTGCTGCCCTTCCAGATGGCAGGTCGCCGGTGGGCTGCGACGTCAGCCCTCTGCATCTGCGTGGCGGCCATGTCTCTCCTGCACGGGGTGCGAGCAGACTGCTGGCTCATCGAGGGGGACAAGGGCTTCGTCTGGTTGGCCATCTGCAGCCAAAACCAGCCCCCCTACGAGTCCATCCCCCAGCAGATCAACAGCACCATCGTGGACTTGCGGCTGAACGACAACAAGATCAAGAGCGTGCAGTACGCCTCGCTCAGCCGCTTCGGCAACCTGACATACCTCAACCTGACGAAGAACGAGATCTCCTACATCGAGGACGGTGCCTTTTCAGGACAGTTCAACCTCCAGGTGCTGCAGCTGGGTTACAACCGACTGAGGAACCTCACCGAGGGCATCCTCCGGGGCCTGGGGAAGCTGGAGTACCTCTATCTCCAGGCCAACCTCATTGAGACCGTCACCCCCAATGCCTTCTGGGAGTGCCCCAACATAGTGAACATTGACCTGTCCATGAACAGGATCCAGAGACTGGACAGCAACACTTTCCGGGGCCTAAGCAAGCTCTCTGTCTGTGAACTCTACAGTAACCCCTTCTACTGCTCCTGCGAGCTCCTCGGCTTCCTGCAGTGGCTGGAGGCTTTCACCAACATGACACGCACCTATGACCGGATGCAGTGCGACTCCCCACCCGATTACGTGGGCTACTACTTGTTAGGCCAAGGCCGGACTGGCTACCGCAATGCTCTGAGCATGCTCTCTTCCCTTTGCACTGGTGGCTCCTACACTGTGATCCCTCGTTTTATCCCTCCCAGGTACCAGGTGACCACGGTGCCCTCCGAAAGCCCCTGCTCCGAGGAGGAGTGCTCCTCTGGTGACGGCACGACGCCGCAGTTCTCCCTGTTCACGCCCATCGGTGAGACAGAGGTGCGCCCCAACATCCAGGTGAAGCACCTCAACCACAACTCGGCTGTCCTCACCGTGCAGATCCCCTACCCCTTCAGCAAGATGTACATCCTCTCCCAGTTTGAAAACGGCTTCTCCTCCATGATCACCAAGCTCAGGAAGAAGGAGGAGAACATCACCGTGAGCAACCTAGTAGCACAAAGAGATTACACCTACTGTGTAGTCTCTGTTCACCAGTACTCCAAGTACAACCACACCTGTGTCACCATCACCCCCACCAGACCCAACCGCAAGGAGCCGGTGCCCACCCCTTCCACTGCCACCCATTATATCATGACAATCCTGGGCTGTCTCTTCGGCATGGTGATTGTCCTGGGCGTGGTGTATTACTGCCTCCGGAAGAGGCGCCAGCAGGAGGAGAAGCACAAAAAGGCTGCCGGCAGCATGAAGAAGACCATCATCGAGCTGAAGTATGGGCCAGAAATGGAGACCACCAGCATCACTCAGCTGTCCCAGGGACAGATACTGGGTGGGGAGACAGTGACCCGCATCCCCTACCTACCCTCTGCTGGGGAGGTCGAGCAGTACAAGCTGATTGACAGCAGCGAGACCCCCAAGGCCACCAAGGGCAACTACATGGAGGTGAGGACGGGTGAGCAGCCTGAGAGGCGAGACTGTGAGCTGTCCCTGCCGCCAGACACCCAGGGCTCTGTGGCTGAGATCTCCACCATTGCTAAGGAGGTGGACAAGGTGAACCAGATCATCAACAACTGCATCGATGCCTTGAAATCCGAGTCCACCTCCTTCCAAGGGGTGAAATCGGGGGCAGTCTCCACAGTGGAACCTCAGCTGGTGCTCTTATCAGAGCAGATCCCCAGCAAGCATGGATTCCTTTCCCCCATCTACAAGGAAAGCTACAACCACCCTCTCCAGCGACACCACAGCATGGAGGCGGCCCCCAAACGCTCCAGCACCTCTTCCAGTGGCTCGATACGAAGCCCCAGGTCCTACCGCTCCGAGGGATCGGGCCACAAATCCGAAGCCAAATACATTGAGAAGACATCCCCCACCACTGACACCATCCTCACTGTGACACCGGCCGCGGCCATCCTGCGGGCAGAGGCGGAGAAGATCCGCCAGTACAGCGAACACCGGCACTCGTACCCCAGCTCGCACCCAGGGGAGCAGCACGACAGCATGGGTGGGCGGAAGCCCTCCATCCTGGAGCCTCTGACCCGTCCTCGCCCCAGAGACCTGGCCTACTCTCAGCTCTCGCCTCAGTATCACAACCTGAGCTACACCTCCAGCCCAGAGTACACCTGCAAACCATCGCACAGCATCTGGGAGCGCTTCAAACTCAACCGCAAGCGGCACAAAGACGAGGAGGAGTACATGGCAGCCGGCCATGCCCTACGCAAAAAGGTCCAGTTTGCCAAAGACGAGGATCTTCACGACATCTTAGACTACTGGAAGGGCGTCTCTGCCCAGCAAAAGTCCTGAGTCCTCACACAACTTGTGACTTAACACACTAACTGGACCAAAAGAAATCCGCAGCAGCTATTTTTATTCAGACTGTCTTTGAAACAAAATAAAGTTAAAAAAAAAAAAAAAAGAGAATCAATAAAAAAAAAATAAAACAGAGAACAAATAATGAAAAATCTATAAATATTCTATATAATATATAAAGTGAGATATTAAAATGTCCTCACGCTGGTGAGACATGCACCAAATTTGAACACAAACTTTGCAAAACAAACAAACTGTGGAGTGGAAAAAAAAGTTTTGTTTCATTTTGATTTTTTAAAAAAATAAGAAAAAAGAAAAAATTGAATATAAAATGAAAATTAAAGAGCGGGCAGAGAGCTGAGGTCTGGCGTTTCCCAATATTGCATTGCATGAGTCCCTATTCCGTGATTTTGTGGATTCTTTGTGAACAGTTTGTGTTCTTCCTTCCTTCCTTCCCTTCCAAAATCAACAGCGACAAAAACAGCAACAAAAACCAAAAAGAGACCAGAAGGAGCTCCATCTTTTGGGCTGTTTTTGCAAACGGAGTCTTCCAGTTTAGACTTTTACCCAGTTGAAGGCCCGTTCACATTTTCACTCACTAAAAGGTTTTACCACACATTGCATTGTAAACCGAAGTCGTTAATTGTACAGAGAAAATTTCTATATTTGCAATGTTTGCTGTATAATGAGAAAGAGAGAGGAGAAAAAAAAAAATACTACATCTACTAAAAAAAAAATATATATATATATCTATATTCACCTGTTTGTACCAGGTTTTAATCATGGATTTTAGAGAAAGAGATGGAGTTTTGTTTGAAGGACTTTTTTGTTGGTTGGTTGGCTGATGGGGTATCTTTTGGAGGGGGGAGTGTTTGGATTTCTAAGTACTTGGTTTTGATTTCTTCCACCAATTGTCTGTGTCCAAGTTCTCATCACTTCCAAGTGCGTTGAAGAAAAAAGGCACGTACCCAGGAAAATAGAATCCCTCACCTTATTCCAGGTGGGAGACCATCACCACCAGGAACTGGGAAAAGGATGAGAAGTGAAGGGCTCTGGGCTGAGCAGGTGCCACCATGCAATGGAATTCCTCCTGCAAATTAAAAGGTATTGGTCTCTGCCCCTAAACAGATGTGTCTGGGCAGTGGTGGCCCTTGGGAGCAGCCACTAAAGGGTGGATTATCCCCCCCACTCTCAAGCTGGGGAGCCAGTGTTGAGTTAGAGCACGAAGCCTCTTGCTGCTCTGTGGAGGAGAGAATGGAGTGGTGATTTTTTGAGGTGAAAGACACTCAGCATTTACAGCTTACCCATACTGCGACATCCTGGGGATCCCTGACCAGCCCTTGGCACTCTGAGACTGGGAGGGAAGGGGATGGCTCTGTGTCCATGGGTCCACCCAAGCAGCCACATGCCCTTCAACCATTGCTGTCCAACACTGGTCCAAGACTCCACAGCTCTTTCCCCCATCCCTAAAGCACTCACAGGTGATGCCTTACTCATGAGGTGAGAGGGGAGATGTTGAGGCCTGGCACTTCCAGGCCACACTGGTGGCCAAAGGACACAATTTTGTCCTGATTAGCTCCAGCTGAGTCACAAGCCCCTACGTCTCACCCATCCCATGACTAACAAAAAGCGAGGGCTTCAGGGGGGTCTGAGAGCTGCCCTGCTCCCAGGTGAGTGTGTGGGAGGCCAGGGAGCCAGCACAGTCAGGTGCTAAGCTCTCCAAATGCAGCTCTATGAGGCCCTGCTGCTTGCCAGAACTTTTTCCCTTGCATCCTGCTCACAAGTCACTTTGGATGGACATCCTGAGTCCTGACGGATGAGCACTAGGGCCCAGGAGCAAACCATATCCCATCCTGTTATTTCAATATTTCAAAGCGATTTTGACAGGTATTCTTGCAAAAGGTTATGTTTGTTCAGAAAGGAGCCGAGCTAGGAAGACACAGAGCAGGCTGGGAAGTGCACGAGTTCATTCCCCGTGGTTATTTGTGTAGACAACAAACCATTATCAGGATTTCATAATAAAAGGCAGGTAATTTCTCCAGGAATACGTTCACTCTGCCAGAGCAAAGGCACATTCCTCTACCTCCTCCAGGTGGACCCTGCCCATAGCTCGCAGCTTCCTGGGGCTGTGTCTTGCTCACCAGGTGGTGAAGAGGACCTGGAGGGGGGAGTTGAGGGTCACCCCTCTCTTGTTTAGTGCCATCATGGCAGGTCCCTCCCCAGATCTCAGCTGTAGCACCTGGTACCAAAGCAAACCCTTCAGCTGAAACAGCCTTTCCCTGAGTGCCTCCTCAAAGAACCATAGAATGGTTTGGGTTGGAAGGGACCTTAAAAATCATCTAGGACTGTAAAATAAAAAGTCATCATCATTTAGTTCCAACTCCCTGGCCATGGGCAGGGATGCCACCCATGAAATCAGATTGCTCAAGGCTCCATCCAGGAGAAATAAGAGTTGGTCATCAAGGATGTATGATGGAAACAGTACCAGGGCCTCCTGGCACTGTTTCATGGTCTCACAGGATTCCTCATCAAGAGGCTGGGGTAGCCCAAAGTGGTGGCAGCTCATGAGTTAATTTGGGCTCAGATGCTCCAGTGTTGACACTGATAGATACCCAAAGAACCGATAGATACCCAAAGAACTTCCTCAGTTGCTCCCTGCATTGGGACCATTCCCATACCAGTTTGGAAATGGCATCGTGACCATCTCTATGGAACTGGGAGCAGTGGCCAGCCAGTGGAGTGTGAGGCCTTGCTGTGGAGGCAGCAACCAGCTCAGCTCTTTAGCTGGGGCCACTCATTTTGCTCCTCTGCCTCTGTTTCCTCATCTGGAAATGCTTCCTTGTGGCACTGAGGGCACAGGCTGGCTGGGGAGCCTCAATTAATTAATTGCCTGTCTGTGAAGCCCATTTAGCTCCTAGAATAAAAGCTGCTATTGAAACGCAAAGCTGTTAGTGGTGTAAAACAGCATGGGCAGATGAAATCAAAGCCTGATTCTGTTTTCACACCAGGATTTCACTGGTCATAAACCAACAGAGACAGACACAGGAATGTGATACAGCAGCACTGGTCTTTCTAAATTAAACACCTCCTGCATACAAACTGTCTGCAACTGGAAAAAAGGAGGATTAGAAAAAGTCTAGGCCCCTCTATCTCTGAGGTATCTCTAAGGCATCACTCAGTACCCCATTGTTGGTGGGGCCTCACCACAGGTCTCCAGATGGCTCCTGGGCTGCTGAGCACCTTCCAGCCCCTTGCCCTCCCTCCAAAACAAGGTGCAGTCCTGGCAGCTGTGGTCCACATCCCTCGGCAGGAGATGCCATAAAATGAGCTGTGAAAAAAGCCAGACAAGAAAAGGGAAGAGGTCCCACTGTCCCCAGGGCCACCACCCCATGGATGAGCTCCAGGGGTGCCGCTGCACAGGGCCTGGAGAACTCTGTCCGCAGCATCTTCCATCCCTCCAAGGCAGCTGCTTTACAGACCCTTCTGAGGACAGAGAGGGGATTTCATCACCTGTGACCTGCTGAGTGTTCTTGTTCTTTGTTTTGTCTCCTGTTCAACCAGGACAGCTGGTTCTGCAAAGAGAAGTGACACCTTGTCCAGCCAGGCTGCTCCTGCTGCCCTAAACTCATCCAAAAGAAGAGGATTCCCCACCAAGCAGAAAGGAGAGGGCACAGGAAAGGCATGTTGGAGTGAAGAGGAGGGGAAGCTAGGGGAAAAAAATCACAGCTCCCTGCAGTGCAGTCACAGTCCTGGGGCCATGGGGAAATGCATTCTGCTGATGCCCTTTCTGTATCCACAAAGCTGCTGTTGTCTCAACCACCTGTCTTCAAGGGCAAAACCAAGGCAGCATGAAAAATCCCTCCCCCAGCAAGGACAGCTTCTAGCTGGAGAGTAAATCCAAGCCCACATTTACCCATGGCTCAATCCTCACTCTGGCCCAGAGTCAGCAAAGGACCCTGCCACATGTTACAAAGTCTGTGTGGCACCTAGAGCCTGGATATTATTTAAAAACCTGTAAATTAGGACAGAAACATCCCTTCATATAGACATGCACCATTTAAGCCCAGGATTCCTGAGGGCACCTGCCAGCCCTGGTGTGCACACCGGGCGTGCCCATCTGTTCCCAAGCATGGCCTGTGGGAAGGGCTGTGTTCACAGACAGAAACGTGGAGTAGCACAGGGTGGCAGGGGTGGCAGGCACTGCGTGCCCAGCTACCTCCCCGATGCAGCAAGGCACTTGAGAGGGGAGGTAGCTGGGGGCTGCCTTCTTCTTCAGAGCTCATGGGTGTTGGAGGTGCGAACTGTCCTCCTCCCCGCCCACCATTTGAGCCTCCTGATGGCTTCAGCTGAGTTTGCCATGAAACCAGGTGCAGATCCCGTGGGAGGGGTCAGTGAGGATGCACGGGGGCCCTAAGAAGAGAAGGTGTTCCCAGGCAGCGCCCTGACACAGACAACAGACAGACTGCGTTGGCTCTGCTCAGATCAAGCCAGTGACCTGCAGTGCTTCCTGGGTGCTGGCACCTTTCCTAGGGCTGCCGGGGAGCCTTCTCTCTTCCAGCCGCATTGATCCTTATGGATCAGGCCATGCATCAACACCTTGGTGATGGCAGAGCCAGAGCAGAGCCCTGGGCTCCAGCAGCCCAGCCAGCTCCTGCTCCTGCGTGTTCCCCCACTCCCAACCACGGCAGCCACCTCCCCTCCAAATGCTGCCCTCTGCCCATTTGTGAGGTCAGTCCTTCCCTGAATCAGGCCAGAGATCCCCATACTCATCTCGGCGGTGGATGTGGCTCTGCAGAAATGGGGAGCAGCGGCACACCCCCCTGGCCGGGCGCCGGCGGCAGCCGGGCTGCCCGTCGGGCTGTGGAGCAATAAATCACCTCGTCTGCAGGAGAAGGGGTCAGCAGGGGTGGAGGACAGTGCGGTGGAGGTGGCCTCACCACACAAATCCTTTGGGCGAGGAGGGGTCCGGGCAGGCAGGGGAGGGATGCGCTGCGGCGCGGCTGGCCCAGACCCAGGAGCGCGGATCGATGAGGGTGATTGAAGCCAGCACGCACTGCGTTGGGCTATTTTTAGCGCAGCCAGCGGAGCAGGAATTTGGGAGCCCAAGTCAGAATTTATTTGCATCTGTGAATGCTCGTCGGGGGGAGGACCAACAACAACACCCCACCCGGGTGCAGCAGCGCCCTGCAGCGCGTTTTGGGACCTGCTCACCTTGGGCTTCAGCTCCTCTTCAGTGCACATCGTGTCCCTCTTCTCTGCAGTGCCCTTTGGGGACAGTGTCAACCCCCCAAAGCTTGGAGCTGTGAGCACGTGGATGCACATGGACACGGGATGGGGACAGAGCAGAGGAGAGGGCAGGGGATGGACTTCAGGGGGTGAAGGGTTTATTTGGGAAAAGCACTGATCCTACCTTGAATGCGTGGGGTGTGTCAACAGGTTGTAGCATGGCTGCAACACTGCCGTGGCCAGGCAGGTGTGGACTTCAGAGGTGCCCCAGCCTCTCCTCCAGCTCCTCTCTCCCCATTTCCTCACCACAGGCTTTCCGCCATGGGCCCAGGGTCAGTTTTTCTGGGTAAGTGTTCTGAGATGAAATTGTTCTCCAGAGAGAGGTGTACAGCACCTTTCCTTTCCTTCACCTCCAACCCCCTGGTGCCAGCAGTACCCAAGGCACTGAAGGTGGTGAAGGTGCTGGTGGGCACGGCCAGTGCTGCTGGAGAAACCAACCCAACTCCTTGGCTTGGAGCAGTGACTTCGGCTTCACCTGAATTTACTTAGGCTCCAATTTTTCATGTCTCCTCTGTGTCACAGCCTCTGTTTCACCCCTCTCAACCAGCTCACCAGCACCACCAGAAGGGTGGTAGAGATTATACAAATGCTGCCTTGAGACTTCTGCTCATTTCCACCTTCCCCCTCCCTGGCCCAGAACTTAATGGAGGAAAACCACCTGATCTAGAGTGAAGCCAGTCTTCTGGACCCAGTTTCCTCTGTACAAGGGATGAGAAGACACAGAAGTACCAGGGATGTGGATTTTCAACACGTGGGGAGTAGCCAAGCAGGATGTCAGTTTTTACTTCAGTTTTGCTGCCCTTTCTTTTGGTTCAAATCCGATGTGAACATGCCTGTTTCCATCCCTCTGCAACCTCCCTGTCCCTGCAGAGTAACCAGAGGAGCCTGCCAAGTCTCCAAGTTTGTGTGTGTGCCTTTTCAATAATTCAGTGGGAACGCTAATCACACGGTTGTGCTGTTGTTCCTCTACGAGCCGATCGCTTCTCACATCCCACCAACATCTGTTTTTTCACACCCAGCTCAGCTGTCTGGCAATAGCCATTTGCTGCTCACCTTTACTTGCCTTGCCATTAAAGAGCTCATTAATGTACTCCATCCTTGCTTTCTTTGGGACAAAAAGATTTCCATTTCTGTCTTTTATCAGCTTTCACATGGCTGATAGCCTGTCCTCCCTTCACCATGCAATGCCCTTTTCTAATGAGCTCTTCTCTGCTGGTCTGTCTCATCCATTAAGACCTGTGAGTGCTATCCCCTGCATTGTCTTGCTCATCTCCTGGGCTCTCCTCTGGGTCTATCATATCCCTCTGTTTTCAGGTGTGAAAGGAAGCAAACATCCCCACACACAACATCCACATTTCCTCCCACCTCACTCGCTTTCCTAGCAGCCCTCCAGCCTGGCTCATCCCATCCAGCCTTGACAGACTCCTTCGTCCTTGCAGAAGCCCCTGGCCGGCTTTACCTGATCTGCAGAAAAGTGATGGAATGCCTCACTTTGTGTGTGGTGCCTGCAACTTGCCTCTGCTGGGGGCCTCTTAAATCTGTGCCTCTCTCTCAGCATTGCTTTTATGCAGCAGAGCTCTCCTTGGGCATCTCCTGCCTTGCAATCAAGAGCTCCCAGCCCATCCAGATGCGGGAGGCCTCTCTGGGTACTGCGAAAGCTCCTCTGTGGTCTCACAAGTAAACACTGGCACTCTTCACGCGATGCAGCTAAATTAATTAATCTTGTTCCACCACATTTGGAGCCAAGACACAAAGGTTCCCATTCCCTGAAGCTGGAGCTTGAAGTCTGCTTCTCCCAAAAGTGCCCTGCTGCCCCAGAATTTGTGTTGCAGTGAGATTGGAGGAGTGGCAGCAGAGCAGCTCTTGGGAGTAGCTCCAAGGGGCTGGCAGAGCCAACAACCCCCTGGAAAAGTAGCCATGGGCACAAACCATCTGCCACCATCCAGCTGGAACATTCCTGATGTGTCCAGCTCAGCTTAGGCTGACAAAGAGCTTGTGTGCACAAAAACTGTTGTGCTTTGGGTTTCTTCCCCAGCCATCTCAGGTGCTGCAATTTATTACTTCTCCATACAAACCTTATCTCAATTATATCCTCAGGTCATTCTCACTGTAACAACACTCCCACCCACCACAGAAGTTGCACACACACACATCTGTGCCTGGGAAATCCCAGGCAGAAGCATGGCAGCCCCAAGCACGACAAGCCCTTCACGCACTGACAGCTGACAAGCCATGAGCTGCTCCACAGCTGCCTCCAGCCTTGCAGGGTGATCACAGCTCCTAAAAGACAGATGCAGACACTGGGGCTCTGGGTATGATGTGCCAGGAGGCTGGCAGCAGAGACTGGGGAGGGCAGGTGCCTGGCACGGCCACTCCAAATGTATTTCCCTGGCAGAGCTCACAGCCAGGAAGGACAGTGAGCTGAGGGGTGGGCTGGCTTCTGATCTCCCACCATCTCACACTTGGGTCCTGAAGACCAGACATGTCCCAGCACAGCTGTCAGGAGTGGAGAAGCAGAGATGGAGGTGCTGGAGCAGAGCTGGGAGCTCCAGAAACCACCTGAGATGGTGAAACCCTTTTGGATACAGTTGTGATGCTCCTCTGGCTGAGGTGACTGGGAAGTCCCTGCCCCAGGGTGGCTTTGGAGAACAGCACACCCAGAAGAGCCCACCTGTGGCTGTGAAGGACTGGTCCATCCATCGCTGCTCTGAAGCTGTCAGGAGATGGATTCACTGGTGTGAAGTCTGAGCCAGTCCCACTCTTCTGCAAAGCCACAGACGTACACAGATGGAGATCCCCAGATCTGATGGGAGAGATTGGTTGGCAGCACAGCACAAAGCCCTCACAAAGAAGAAGAATAAACCAAAACACCACAAGATGCCAGCAAGTGGGAGGAGACAGCTTATCCAGGGAGCTAATTTAGCTGGAAGGGAAGGAAAGGATGCAAGATGTTCCCCTATTAAGAAAGAAAAATAGCACGCAAGAGCAAGGAGCTGGAGGTTGAAGTGCCTGATGGAAGGAAATGTGGATGCATTTGAGTTTAAAAAGCCAAAGCAGAGCTGGGGCAGATGCTGGACCCAGAACAAAGGCTGTGTCAGCCGAAGCTTGAGAGGCAAAGGTTAGGATGAAACTTGCAGAGACCTGGAAGCCACTGAGGTGGGTGAATTGTAAGTGGCACCTCATTTAATCTGAGCAGAATGCATGAAACCAGATAATGTAATTGAAAGGGTTATTTAAACTGAGTATTCAGAGGGAAAAATAAAGCATTGCAGGGAAAATAATAATACTTAGTGCTTGTAATGTGCTTAGCATCTTCAAAAGCTGGTCAGCCATTAACTGATTGCTCCCCTGCTCAGTCCAAAGGCTAATAAAAAGGGACGGTTCATTTAGTTATTTCACAGCTGAGCTTCTCAATAGGGCATGAGGAAGTGATCACTGCTCTCCAGCATGTTGATAAATAAACAGCTGGAAGTAGGAAAATACAAAATCCTCTCAGCACTTGGTCACAGCTTCGTGCTTGGCTCCTTCCTTCCTCACCTTGAGTTTGTCCAGACCAGACCTGTGACAGGGAGTTTGCCTGGAGGACTGGCTGGGGGCCACATGAGCAGGGATGTGCAATCTGCAGGGCACTTGTCCATGGGTGGATGGGGTGGGTGATGTGGGCTTGGAGAGACCCCACCTGTGCAGCCTGGTGGCCTTGGCAAGCGCAGAGGCTGAGGGAACCAGGCAGCCTCTTGGACAGCAATAAAGAGGAAAGCATTTTATATTTGTTTTACTTAAAAAGCAAACAGTTCCTTCTGTCTTTGATGAGCAAGCGATTTCATAAACTCTGCAGAGAAAACATGACACACTTGCACCTCAGTGATTTCCAGCCTCTTCTCCTGGCAGCAGCACTGGAGGAGCAGGGAAGTGCCTGAGCAGCTGCCCCACACACACTCCCACAGCTGTCTGGGGGTGGCCAAGGGTCTGGGGGCTGCTCCTGGTCAGGCCTGAAGGGAAACAGCCAAGAACAGGAAGCTCTTGTCAGGATGGAGCCATTCAACCTGAAACATGTTCAGTCCCAGCTTGGGTGAACAACAAACTCATTGCATGTTGGGTGCTGCCACAGGCTTCACATTGTGCCCCAGGTGCACTCACTCACTCAAAACAAGCAGCCACTGGTTTTGCCACCCACTTTGTGATGGTTTCTGGCCTTATGAATTTAGACACCCACTAAAACCCTGGCCTCATCACTCCAGAGAAAGGGAGCTGGGCAGATGCTCAGCTGCACCCATGCAAGTGCCCTGCTTTTGGTGCAGTGATGCTCCAAACCCTGCATTGCTGGAGCACAGGTCTCCCAGAGACCCTGCTCCAGGTGTCCCAGACCCATCCCAGGGGGATGTCTCCATGGGGTCCTACCGGACTGTGCAAGGTCTCCAGCTCACTCTGAGCTGCTGGGACAGCAACCAGGAGAAGGCAATAGTTCACCCATGAGCTGCCCAATCCCAATCCCAGCAGCAGAGACAAACTCCTAGAAGATGTTAGGGAGATATTTTTCCACCTCAGTGTTGGGTGATCCAAGAGGGGTCCTGCTGCTTTATAGAAGAGATGCAAAAGAATTCATCTCTGAAAGCATTTCTTGGGATAAAGTACAGGGCATGAGGCTGAACCTGGCTTTTCTGGGGCATGTCCAGCAGCAGAAGGGCCATCATCAAAAGCCTTTGGTTGAGAAAGGGGTTGAGGGATCTTACTTTTTGCCCCAGGCACTGCCTCCCACTCCCTCAGCTGTGCTTGTGGGCTTCGTGCTTTCTTTCTGTTTCTTCAGGTTTTCTTCCTCTTAAATGAAACTTTCCCCAACTCTGCTGTGAACACAGCCCTATGGATCCTGTGCTGAGGGGATGAGCCAGGTAAGAGCAGGAGGAGGTGAGCAGAGACTCCTTACCCCTGAGTGCCTCTATCCCAAGGCAGGTTTTGCTTGAGGGCAGCATCCGCGTCAGGACCTCAAGGATTTGCAGTGCAGGACGTGTCCTCCTTCCTCATCATCTGGGGGACCCGGGGAAAGCACTGAGCACAGAGACAGCAGCAGCCTTGAAGGGTTGCTTAAACACCTTTCTGACGGGAGGAAATTTGGGATGTGGTGTGCTAAAGATGCCTCGTTAACTTCTGTGCAACGCTCACGTACAGCTGGGCAGCAGCTCCACGGGCTGTGAAGGCTCTGCCGATCCTCCTCTGCCTGCTCCTGGCCTAACGAGGCCCAATGGGTGTGTGTAAACAAAGCAAGCATCTCTCTCACTGGACCTCATGCATCATTTATAGCCAGCTTTTCTGTGGCACAAGAAACATTTACATATGCCAGCATTAATTCCGAATGCCACTTCAAAGCCATCTCTGTCTAATGAACCCCATGCGCTGTGCACAGCAAATTCCACCCCAAAAATAATTAGCAGCACACGCCACCAAAGCATTACAAGGGGAACGCAGCACACCACCTGCTGAAGCAAAATGAATGCCTGATTTATGTATTTTTTGCCACTTTTTAGCAATATTCAGGCACTGACTCAAAGCTGTGCTCTGTTCTCAGCTTTGTAGGGCCCTGGGAAGCGTAACGTTCCCACTCTGCATTCCAGGCTGAGACGAGATTGATTTGGGAGCGTTATATGGAACCACAGAAAGGTTTGGGTTGTAAGGAACCTCAAATATCATCTAGTTCCAACCTCCTCCCCCAGACATGGGCAGGGCTTATGTTTTTCTTACATCATGACTGGACAGAACTGTGCAAGACCCTGCTGATTTCTCCGTTCCAGAGGTGCCAACTGGGATTTAGGGTGCAGGCAGCTCTATGACCCTTTCTCTGAAGCTGCACAAGTCCCAGACCTTTGGGATGCTGTCACCAGCTGACCAGTCACAGACTGGTGGCTGGGAGCAGGACAGGACTCGAGTCTCACCCTGGTCTGACATTCCCACAGAGCCTTTAACCCCAGAATGGGATCAGCCTCACTGAGAAAAAAGGAAATTGGAAATGAGATCAGGAGTCGGAGGTTTTGGTGCCCCTACCAGCCATGGTGCTCCTACCCAGTGCTGGCTACAGGCAGCCCTGCTGTGAACAGCTCAGGGGACAGAGCTGGCTGCACTGAAACCATTTCTTTAATCTGTGTTAGAGCTGCCCAGCCCAGCTCACAGCGGGAGGAGCAGCATGTTTAGCTCAAAGCCTGAAGTGCTGGCATTGCCGTGGGAGACCCAGGTCACAAACCACCATAGGCAGAGAGATGGAGGCCAAACATGGAGGTGGCTGTGGGCACAGGGGGACCAACTGTGCCAGGATGATGCTGGGATCCTGTATTCTCCTAGTTCTGTCCTCCTGGAGTGGAAGGAAGGTGCTCTGCAGGGCACTGCTCTCAGCCCGTGTGTCTCTCCAGCATCAAACCATGGAATTCAAATTGTCAATCTCTGCCTTGTTAGGATGCAAGGGGTTAAACTGTTCTTCCTATGCAAATTAAGCTTAATTAATCCTTTTCATCAGTTGCAAATATACTTTCTGAACCCTATTAAAAACATGAATATGCAAATTCAGACCTTTTTTAATACTCATTTTCAAGGACTTGGAGTCAGGCTTGATTATTCGATTCCCATTAACAGCCTGTAAAACCTGGTGCAAAATTTAATTTCCATTTTAAGTTACAAAAAAAAAAAAAAAGAATCTGTTGGTAATTAAGCTAATTACAGTGTTACACTAAAGAGGAGACAAACAAGGAGGACAAGATCATTCATTACATTTAACACTGGTTACAGGACCTGGGGACTGTCCCGCGTTAACTGAGAAGCCAGGAAACAGCAGTGATGGAAACAGGGTGTGTGTGAGGAGGCTGTGGCTTTTGGGGGGCCTGGTGCTTTCCTCACCTTGGGAACAAACCTGCTTCAGTCCCATGAGCCATTTTCCTCCTCCTCCCAAGGGGAGAAGCAATGAAGAGGAGGTGCAGACAGGCTGGAGGGGTCCTGTCGGTGTCGTGGGGTCTCTGCACGGGTCAGGAACATGCTTGGGGTTGGAGTTTCAAAGTAGCCTTATCTTCCAGAGCTGAGCATCCTGTGCAGGTGGGACTTCCATCCTCCCTGAGCACCTTCTCTGTGTATGGGGTGCAGAGGGGAGGTTTGCTGACAACTCCCTTCGCACTGGCAAAGTCATCAGAGATGACATATGACAAGACTTTGCAGAGGCATCTACAGACTGCTGCTCCACAGCCATACTGGGGGGACAACGAGGTACAGAATGTGACCCCCTGTTGCTCATGCCTGTGGCCAGCACAAGTTGGGAGATGCCAGCAAAACCAGCTCAGCCTACACCACCCAATCCTCCCTTGTGGTCACCCATCAGAGCTTGGCAGTCAGTGCTGGTAGCTCTCAACTTGCCCATCAACCATCCTGTGCCTCCAGGCTTTGCCTGCATGTAATTTTAAAAAAAGTAATGCTATAGGCTGTTCATTATTGTTTACCACCACAGTGTTCTCTTAAAATCAGTCCTTAGGATGCCCAGCATCTATTCTGCACTTGGTGCTTTCTAGTGAGTTTGCAGAGTTAATGTGTGCCTTACCAGAGCTGTAATCCTCACCTCGGGGTGCCAGCACGGCCTGGTGGGCTCAGGTGAGGAGTCCCAGGCTGGGGTTGGCACACATCACACAGGGGATGCCCGCAGGAGGTCAGGGCTCAGTGCCCAGGATACGCTGCAGGACACTCCAACACTGAACCAGAATGTTGGCATTACCTACAGACTCACCCAAAGACCTCCAACACCGGCAGGATGCACCCACCCAAGGGATTTGTGCTATCTGGGAGCTCTTCTCGCTCCTCCTCATCTCAGCGCAGCTGCCAGCACGAGCAACTCGGCTCCCCATGGATTCGGTTCATCCCTCGCCATCACCTCCTCTCCAGGGCTGTTCCTGGCCCTGCCAGGACTCCTGGTGAGAGGAGCTGTCACTTCAGAGCACAACACTCACGGGCGGCTCTGCCTCACAGCAGCGGCGTCAGAGCAGGAGCTGATCACGTACACACCCAGGGGCTGGAGCGTGACTCCCAAACAGAGCTGAGGAAAGGCTCAGGCACATGGAGGAGCCGGGAGAGCAGCGCTGGGGAGAAGGGGTGAAGGAAGGACAGGGTGATTCGCCATCACCCCACTGTGTACCAGGCTGTGCATGGTCAGTGGGGAGTGGGGGGCACCTCCAAAATGAAGGACCTAAGTGACATCCACAGTTTGCATTTCTTTTTAGGAAGGCCACTCCTTGGCACTGGTTATGGGGCAGCCTGGCAGATGAACCAGTCACTACCAGCAAAGTGAAGTATCTGCTGTCATACAGCACAAATGACACGCATCAGATGCTCCTGAAGAGAAGAGGTTCATCTGCCAAACTTCAGAGCCTTTCATCCGCCTGGAGAACATTTCCCACCATGCTGATACCAGAAGTTTCTGATCATTATCAATGGAGTGTGACAACAGAGATGATAAGGGAAATGCTCTCACCCTCTAGCCAAGCCCTTCGACCTGCCTGGTGCGTCTTGTCAACTGTATCATATTTTGGGGAGAGTCAGAGATGCAGAACTACCTTCTCAGTCCCTGCAGGCAATCAACTTGCTCCCCAAACCATGAGATATGATTGCCCTTATTACTTTAGCTTGCATAGCAGCGAGCCTTGTTAATGGTCATAAAATTATCCAGTCCTTATTTAAATCCTACAGGCGTCTGTGTTTCAATGACCTCCTGATGGTCTCTGGCTTTGCTCCAGGCTGAAGAAGCATTGGGAGGACCAGGAAGGAAAAAGAGGCAGTGGGAGGACTAAAGGAAAAAACCCAAAACCACAACAAGCAACAGTCAACAAAGAGAATTCAAAGTGAAACAGGGAATATTAAAGAGAGATCCATCATTCAGCTGGAGAGTTCAAAAAAACATAACCTGTCATGAAGAGAAGGAAGCAGCATCAGGTAAAATTAGCAACACTAATAAACTCATCAGCACTGGAGCCTGGGCCAGGAAACAGCACAGGGAAGATGAAGGGGTTGGTAGAGGCTTGATCCCATGTTGGGGAAGCAGAAGAAAACTGACACAACCTGAGGGAATGTGCTTTGGTGGAGGAATGTGGTTTGGGTGGAGACAAAAGACATGGGCTTCTTCCAAGACCTCCAGAAGCAAGAAACTGCCTTTGTGCTCCTCAATTTACATGGCAGCATTTTCTTTAAAGTGTGTTTTTCTTCTGTTTTGTTCCTTGTACTTGCTCTGAGGGAAAACACGCAGAGAAGGAAGGCTGGAGACACAGACACTGTGGGTGGAAGGAACAGGAGGAGCCGCTGGGATAGCCTGTCCAGGGCTGGGCTTTGGCCAGTGATCTTTCTGGAGCAAAAATCTCATCTTTCTTTCGGATAAAAGACTGTTCCCCTGTCCTTTCAAATAACATCTGCAAATCCCCAGAGTACCGAAAGATTTTACAACAATAATCCCCCAAAAGAGAAATGAGAACTGGAAAAACCCCCAAGCAGCCGAGAACTCCTTTAATGTAACCAAGCTCCAACACAGATTTCCATCAATTTTGCAGCAAACCTGAGTCATGAAATTAAAAGTAGCATCAGCATATTTCCTATTAGCTACAGTTTCTTTTTCAGAACAGATCATACATTCCTACCCTATTTTTCTAGACACTTGTGTCAATGCGATATCATCAGATGCCGTTCAGTCTTTCCTCTTAGCCTGAAAAAAGCTTTCCTGTTGGGAAGGATGGGATTTTAATATTTAAAAAAGACTTCGTGAAAAAGCTTTGCTGGTTTTTTACTTATTTATTTATTTATTTATTTATTTAATATCCCTCCCATGATCAGAGTGGGTGCATTTTGTAGCTTTTAAATATCATGCAAGTTTTAGCAACGTTGCTATTAAACCCGAATCTGCTGTCACAGCAGGCAGCAGGAGTGTGATTCACACCAGCACAGAGAGCCTGTTCCATCCTCCCCAGCTCCTGTCCTTAGCTACGGTCACCTGGCATCAGACACCATCATTGTTTTCCCAACATCTCTGAACAGCTAAAAGCTCCAACAGAACCAATCTTGCCCTGGCTGTGCCCTCTCCCACCCCGAGCAGCACAGCCCGATGGGGTCTGGCATCACCTCGGTGATGCCTGAGGAAGGCTCTTGCCTGTCACCCCCTGGGGTTTATTTTGACACGTCCGCCCATCAGCACAACTCACAACACTCTCAGCTGCCTCTGAGCCCACTGCTGGGTTGGGAAATGAAAAGGGCAGGTGCTGCTCAGTGTTTGTTTGGAGCGAGGGGAGGGGAGGAAAGGAGGACAAACAGCAAGGCTGGCACTGCAGCTGTGAAGAAACGGTGGCCTCTCCTTCCATCCAGCGCCCTGTTTCTTCCATCCATCCCCTGCTCTGCTCCTGCCCTTCACTCTCTAGGTACCCAGCTCCATCATGGCTCCATGCTCTTTCCCCTTCTCCTTCCCTTGCTCCTATAGTGTTACATGGAGAAGATCCAAAACTAACATCTGCAAACTCCAAACTTCTCACGGCTCATCCCAGAAGGGTTTCCCTGGTTCCCTCTCAGGCATTGCACACTTCCAGGACAATGCAAACAACACGTGATGACCCCAAGAGCCGGGAGACACAAAGCAGGAGCAAAAGGCTCCAGGTTCAGAGATGTGCCCTTAGGAGAGGCATGAATCTGGTGAAACCTGCCTTAGCCCAGAGCTCTGCTGCTTTCAGACTGTATGGCAGCACTCGACAGCTCCGTGCCTGTTCGGTGTTTGTATGTGCACACAGATGGACAGGGCTGATTTGCAGGGGAGCAGTTTGAGTGAAGGGAAGCTTCAGGCAACACTGCAAACGAGACAGTGCTGTCACACACACACACACTCTCCTGCAGCCATGCACCAATAAATCATATTTTACAGCCTACAGCACATAAACCCAGCAAGCGTGCACAGAAACCCAGCGAGCACATGCATGCTTGTGAGCACTCCCGCCTCCCCCCTCCACCCAACTGCAAATTTATTACCCAGTTCCCAAGATTTTCTGAAAGGATTTTCCACAAACAGGGCTGGAGCTTTGCAAGTGGTGAGCCAAACCCAGATGGGACTTGTGCCCTCACCACCTGGGGTGGTGGCCACTGGGATCTCTGTTTGCACTGCCCCAGGGGGCTGCACCCACAGAGCAGGGATGCAGGGAGTGGTGAACACGGTGGCAGTGCCTTTGATGGGCTGCTGAGCCCATATAGCTCATAAAGGAAGGAGCAATCACTGTGAAATTCAGTGTCACAGTTACTCCTTGCAGCTCCTCGTGGCTCAGACAAGCAGGATAATGGGCAGGGGGGGGAGCTGCCGTGGTGTCAGGTACAGCCATAGGTTTGCGGCTTCATCCTGAATTCAGTGTTGGAACTAGAAACGGGGAAGTCTCAGCTCCTCTTCTCCATGGCCCACAGGTGGCCCAAGTGGCTTTGCAATGGTCACACCTTCACATGAGCAACTCCCAGGCTTCCATGTGTGAACCTTAGAGAAGGCAAGCTTCCCAAAAGTCCCAGTTTCCCATAGTGCCCTCTGAGCTCACTGTGCAGCAGCATAACGCCATGAGCAGGGCAGGGACACTGCTGGCTAAAGCAGAACAGTCACCCAGCAGCTTCCCAAGCCATGGACAGGTGCTGCACCATGCCAGCACATCCAGCCAAGCACCCACCCTCACCACACACCTCTCCCAGCCACACTGCCGTATTAAACTTAGCTGAACAAATCAGTCTTGCTGGGAGAACAGAGAGCAGAGCAGTAATTCATGTCTCCTCCCCACCGGAGGCATCTCGGAAGCCTACTGTGTGTTCTCTCCCAACTTATTATCCTTTCCCTCTTGGGAGGCAACTTTCCAACGGGCAGAACATGTTTTCCCTTGTCGCTCTCCAGCATCGCTTCTCGCCTCACCTGTGTTTTGCTAAGATAGAGGGTTTATTGTAAACTTATTAATTACTTCATTTCTCCTGCAAGGAGCCAGGAGAAAAATTTTCCGCGGCAGGCAGGATCTGCTATTGTGTTGGTGGCGGAGCTGAATGCGGCTGACGTCATGATTCATTTTCCCCATGACTGGGGAAGGCGACTCTCCGTGCCATGCCGTGCATATGAATCAGGCAGCCTTCCCCTGGCACAGCATGCCCAGCAATTCATCTTCCACCAGGACTTCTTCAAGCAGAAGAGAAAACGACAAACTTTTGCTATTGCATTTCCCTGCAGAGAGGAGGGCTGGGGAGATGGGGGCTGCAGCCTCCCCAGACCTCATGCTTGTCCCTTCACCTCTGATCTGGGGGTTGATAGCAGATGTTTTCCATGCCTATAGATGCATCAACAGGTCCCCAGCAAGCCTGGCCAACCCTGCAGTCAGTGCAAGTATCTCAGCAAACTTTCTAGCCTGATCACTACTACCTTCTCTCCAAGCTTAGGAA
>NW_008238321.1:9116944-9118395 GCF_000691975.1 Corvus brachyrhynchos | reverse complement strand
GAAATCAGGAAGAAATCAATACACACAGAAGTTTATAGCAAACTGATTTGGTTTAAGGCAGCAGGGCTTGGAACTAGATGATCTCTAAGGTCCCTTCCAACCCAAACCATTGATGATTCTATAATTCCATAATTCTATGAATGAGACTTGCCTGGAAAAACAGAGATAATGATGTCCTCCCTTTGCAAAGCACTACCAGCATCAGACCACTGATGTGCTCATCCTCTACATGTGGGAGAGGATGGCAAGGCACAATGTGCATCCCAAATAAGAGTCATGCACCCAGTTTGGGAAGTGACACTTTATTGTTATGACAGAAGAGCTACATCCATTATAACACAAAATGTTAGACGTCTGGGGATGCTCCACCCTCCATGGAGGGGAGGAGGAGGGACACCTCCCAGAACAGATACCCACAGGGTGGTGGCAGGCAGCAGACTAAAGCCACCAGCACTGAACACAGCCCAAACTGCTCCCTCCACTTCCTACAGTCCTGAGATAACCAAGAACCCTAAAGCCTCAGTGAGGAACCAAAAGCACGGCAGTGACTGAGCCACAGAGGGGTCAACACAGGTAGAGGGGCTTCAAACGGCCATTTATGCTTATGCTCGTCTGCTGAGTGATGGCAGACTCAGGTCACTGATGTCTTAAAAATAATTTCAACCTTGCTGAGTGATGAGATGTTTGCAAGAGCAAGAGACTTTTCCTGGGTCTCTGTCCCTGGGGACAAGCCCTTGGCTCCCATTAGAAGAGGACAATGATGGGGCAGGAAGCACCAGCCTCATGCCAGGTTTGTCTTTTTGCTGGGGCCCAGATTGGGGGATACCTTTGGAAAAAGCTGCAAATGGTGGTGCTGGGGCTCCTCAAACCAGGAGTTCCCACTGTATTCCCAGACAGATGCTGAGAATCTGGGTAGTGATGAACACATGGCCCAGTTCAAATGTAGGGATTGGATCTTGGCACGGGAGAGCCCTGGAATGGAGCTAGAGTTGCCCTCCCACAGGAGGAAAATTACGCTTTTCAGAGGAATTGGTGAGATTTGTGACTCAGCATGAAAGAAGGGGGAAGAAGGAGTTCCCTGCAAAACAGAAGCAACCCAATACCACAAATTAAGGGTGGTGGACATGAGAATTTTTCCTCACTACCTCAAGTGTCCTGCCCAGGAGGACCAAACCCTGGCTGGCAGTGGGACACTAAGCAATGGTCTGGCGGCTGAAGAGGTCGAGGGTGAGGGCGCTGAGGAAGGCTGGGATGCTGTCCTGGCGCAGCAGGTGGAGCTCGATCAGCTCCCCGATGGTTCGGGAGAACTCCGTTTCCAGAAGCTGCATTTTTCCACCGGAGGAGCTGGAGGCCTAATGGGAAAGAAGAACAAGCCCATTAATACCAGGGGGTTTTCATTCACCTCCCGTGGCACAGGAGCAGTGTCACCCTGAAGCCTCCTTTGCACCGAG
>NW_008238321.1:9093623-9116909 GCF_000691975.1 Corvus brachyrhynchos | reverse complement strand
GACGTGCCATCTGTTTGGCACACGTCATTCCTGAATCCTGCATTCAGATGTCCCCATGCAGGACCCCCGTGTGAGCCTTCCCCAGTGCCAAACATGGTGATGGGGAGGTGAGGGGTTTGACCATCCTGGAAAAAGCCTGTTCTGCCAGCACACAGCAGGGCTGCCCACATGAGGGTCACTGTCACCAACACCACCCAAGGTGGCAGGAGCTCTGCACAGGGGTTTTTTCTCCATGAAAACACTTATTCCTGAAGTCACACCACTTCTGTAGGAGGAAGCAGACCTGTTCCTAATTAACATAACTCCTTCCCAGTGAGTACTGATCCACCCCACATCCCTAAAGTGTTTAAACCAGCCTGGCATCACACAGCTGAAACCTCCAGAGGAATTACTCCAGAGATGCTCTCAAGAAAATAAGGAAACTCAACATGTGGGAAGACATTACAAATCTCCTGTAACATATAAAACAAGCAAAAAAAAAGCTAAATGCAAGAGAAATAAGGGATGCTTGAAGCCTCTCCTGCCCCCAGAGGCACAAAAGCAGCTTGTTTATTAATAAACAGCAAAAACATCACAGTGCAAATGCTAATTTTTTTCCCCTGCTATTTTCCTCTTCAAAATACTCCCATTCCTAATTGCTTTGCAGCTCTGCTTCCTGTCAGACCGAGGTGGGACCGCACAGGTGGTGCAGGGCACAGCCAGCAGCCCCCTCCTCAACCAAAGGATGCCAAGATCCAAAGTGGAGGATTGCCAGGTGAGGGGAGAACATTATGAACTTTCCATGTTTGGGTCCCTTGGGATTGTGAGGAGTGCAAGGTAGAGAGGATGCCCCCGTCATCCCCGAGCCAGGCAGGGAATCGAAACAAGGTTTCCACGTGGAAAAGTGAATTAGCTTTTGTTTAAAGCTCCATTTTGGCTGGGATGTTTTTCAGCAAATCCTGTGCTTTGATCTGAAGCTACCTGATGCCTCCTGTGCACCTGAGGTACCACTGAGGGTACACAGATCAAAGAGGGAAGCGATGGCAGATGAAGGAGCCAGTTGGAGGCATCGGGAAGGACGTAAATCCCCATCCCATGTAAAGCCAAAGGTGCCTGCCATGTGAGGCTGTAGCAGAGCAGCAAGCACAGGGGCTGGGTGCTGTGGCAGCAGCACAGGTTTTATTTTGCAAATCCTCCCTGGATTCAGCTGTTGGGAAGTGCCAGTTTTGGAGGAAGGTCCGAGTATTATGAATGCATCACTTGTGTCTCCAGCTCTCTTACCACTGAGTTGGATGCATCTGAAATGGGAATTTAAGCTCTGTATGAAATACACAGCCTCCCTCGCAGATTTAAAACACTCTTTGGGCACAGAATTAATTTCCTAACAATTTACAAGCAAATCCATTAATTGGTTTACTAGTTTAATTAATTAAAGTAAATTCCTTAAGAAATTTAGCATCCAGTGCCAGACCATTTGCTTGTGTTTTATGACCACAGAAACTGAGCAACATAAATGTTTTAAATTTCCTCTACTTTGAGCTCACTGGTGTCGTGGGTGAAGGCTACATTTGAATATCTTCTCTTTTTTTATGAGATTAATGGTAGTTTCTCTCTACTATTCTTCATAACCAAAGTTTCCTCCTGCAGCAGAGGCAGAAGAATAATGTTCAGAGAAAGTTATGTGGACAAATACATGCTTCTGAGAAGATTGGTATTTCCCACTGAGTTTTCTCAGCTGCCAAGGGAGGCACCATCCTCCCTGTCACCCCCACGGCCTCTGTCTCCCCAGGAACTCCAAAAAATCAAAGAAAAGCCCCAAATGCTTACAAACCCCAGACATCTCACCCAGGTTTCTTATGATTGCTTCTGTAACAGGCACAAGGCAAGGCAGCCACTTGGAAAAAAAGCAGTTCTTCCTCTGCCGGGAGATGTTTACATGTGAACTTAGAGGATGGATGCACTTGCAGTGCAGCTCATTCAATCTCACACTGCTTTTAAAAAAATGGAGAAACTTTTTTTTTTCTTTTTTTCCCCCCAGGAGTGTCTTTAAAATTGCTATCATTGTTACTTTTCTTATTATTTGTTTTTATTGCTTTTTTTCTTCACCCATCTGTTCATAATGTAGTATAGACTGGGATATATAGATAGATTTGCTGCTTTGGGTTCAACAGCGGGAGTACCTCTGCAGCCTGTGCTTTACAAATAAAGTGATTATATTAAATAATAGCAATATGTTCCCATTAATTCACAGGATTTCTTTTCAAAAGGCAGCCTGCACCCTGCCTGGTGCACTCGCTGGCAGAGAGGGAAGTGCCCAGGGCAGGAACAGGAGCGAGCAGGGGATCATGGCAAGGCAGGGGGATGCACAGGGGTGTGCAGGAACACCGAGGGGGAGCACATGGCAGGGATGCTCTGCTGAGTGAATGCTGCAGGGTCTGGTGTTTCACACCATTCTGGATCAATGCAGAGCATGCCTGTGACTCCAGCTCTAAAAACTGGATTTATGAAAATAAGAAACGTGAAATTTCCAGCGGTTCAAAACTGCAAGGGCACCCGAATCCTCCTCTTCACCGTTCATAGCTAGGGTTCCCTCCACCCATTTTTAATCAATTTTTTAAAAAATTGAAAATAGTCTCAACCCTCAAAGGCAAACCCCTGGACACAATTACTGCTGACAAGAACTTGCAGGGGCCAGCACAAGCCAACTATTCACAGCACACTCCATGTAATACAATCACCAATCACCCTGCTGATGCATTCCCTAAAATTCTAAGTTTCGATGAAGCCAAAAGCCACCCCAGCCCATCTAGGAATAAAATGCAAAGCTGAGAAGAGCATAAACAAGTGTCACTGATCCATGGGGACAGTCCATGAGTGGGAATGGGGTGAGAGAGACCAGAGCATGTTCAAACCCAGCCCTGACTGCTCTGTGCCCAGCACTACTGACATCATTGCTATAGCGTGTTGCTCTTAAAGAGAGGGCTGAAAGAAAAAAGCATCAACACTTAGAGTCAAACTGAATACATGGGATCAAAGGAACAGCTGGACCTGTGAATATGCCCATCCATCCCAGAGTCAATGCATAGAGGAGACAATGCAAGAGGACACTCTGGGGACCACCATCATTCTTCACTCCCTCTTTCCCCTTTGTGCTGAGCCAGACAAGTGCAGTGCTTCACTAGAGATGGAAATATTCCCATCTCAGCCTCAGTTTCCCAGAGCACAGAGCAGCCTGGGATGCTGAAGCTAAGCACTATGAGAATACCATCTCTCAGGTACTCTGTACATAGCCCTATATTGGTTTCTTCTAATTCATGGGAAAAGTCTGTCTGGCTCACTAAACTACCAAGATTCAGGTCTCTGTTATGTTTTATTCAGATCTCAAATACTTGCAAAAGGAAAGATATCAGCTTTCACTAAGCTCTGTTGCCAGTTCAGTCTGATTTAAGGACTATGGGGACCTTTTCTAGAAAAGCAAAGGAAATCACTCTTCCCAGTCTTACTGCACACCCAGCTCTGCTGGAGTGGGTGGGATGTGACTCTGGTTGTAGATTTGAAGGGTGACACCCTGTTTGTCTCCTCACAGGCTGTGCTACCCCACAGCAACCAGATCAGGGGCAGACCTCTCTATATCATAACCCACATCAACACTGGTCTATTTAGCACAGAACAACACGAACTTGAAGGAGCTGCTCTGAGAAAGGAGCTGTTAGCACAGCTGTTTCTTCAGGGGAATCGAGATCAGCAGCCGCCTGCCAGAAGGAAACATCATAAATCTTCCTCTTAACCCTGGAAACCGGTAAATTATTCAAGGCTTTATAGTTCAGATATACATGTAAAAATCTCTCAAATAACCACCAATGTGGTAGAAAAGCAGGTTCTTCTCTCTGATGAATAAGGAGCAGACAACGCAGACGATGTGGAGGAGCAATCAGCAATAGGCATTCCCAAATGTCCCACTCGGTGGATGGACTTGCAGCTGGGTGAACCAGGCTCGTAAAACTGCAACATATGGACCATAACAGGCTCTCTCTGCCATTTCAGTGTAACATGTACAGGACTTCTGTCTGTCCTGGTCCTGCTGAGATGGCTCTTTGCACCCGTGCTGCTTCCCTGAAAGCCAATACCCAGCACTTCCTTCTCTGCTTCTTCCAGCAGCTGAGGGGCAGCTATGTGAAAAGTGTGACAGTGTCTCCTTTAGTCACTCACAAGCTACCACGGTGTGGTTCAGAAGTGCACTCAGGTTTATACCCATTTCCTCTTCTCTCTGACATATTTTGGTAGCTAAAAACAATGGCTCCAAAAGTGCCATCCACTATAAACCGGCATGCAGTGTGACTTTAATCACACAAAGGATGCTTCTTGAAAAACATGGGTTGAGCATAAGACCCAAGGTCATGCAGACCTTCAGACACTGGAATAAGACTGAAAAGAGGGTGGTTGCATGCCCCAAGGAGAGAGCTGACATGGGGATGTGGTATCATGAGAAAGTATGGAGTAGAAATGCAGAAACAGGGAGAAGAGGGCTTCAGCATTCTAGAAAACTTGAGATTTCAACATGAAGTGAGGATTTTCTACCTCTGATTTCCACACTGAGAAAGCACAACTGCCTTTGGGGATGCAATCCATGCAGGACATGTGTTCCTGCAACTTCAAACACACACCTCAAGTGCCGCAGGTGGAGTTCCTGAATGGGTTTTGGCAAGCTGACAACAGGGATGGTGGAGCTTTGTGCCAGGCACAGCAGGCAAGACAGTTGTGTCTCAGCTTGGGAATAAAGGAGGCTCAAACACCTCCACAGTGTGCAGAAGGATGAAGTCCTGGGCTTTGGCAGGGCTGCCAGAGCCACCCCTTGGCGTGGTGACAAACCTTTGCTTTGCAGATGCCACTTGGCCATGCTCTATGGTAGACAGTGCTTTCCAAGGCTAAGATGTATGAGGGGTCAAAAGGAGCAAGTGAATCATTGTCCGGTGACATTTACCCAGCGAATGCATCTCGAAGGCCCCATCTCATCTGCTCTGCTCCTTCCATAAATCACTGTCCGTGCTGCGTCCCCACGGACGCCGGCTCTGAGCACACACAGCAACCAGCCCCCCGTGCGCCGAGGGAAGGGGCAGCGCGGCTTCACACCCAGCGCTCCACACGGAGCTTCTCCCTGCTCTGTGCAGGCTGCTCCAGCACTAAGGGCCATGCTGCAGCCCCTGTGACCCAGTTCTCACTGCCTTTTCCCTTCTCCTTGTGGTGCTCCCCACCCTACCCTGAAGAGCGCTGTGCCATCCACTCCAATGAGGGTTATGCACATCTCCCCACCAGATCGACCCATTTGGCAATTTGCCTTCATCACATGAATCCCTCAGAGCTCCTCCTCATGTGGGGCACTCACTCCCTCTTCCCAAAGCCTTCATGCATCAGCAGAAGTCCTCAGGGTTGGCTCTTCCACCTGATCACCTCCTGCATCTCTGTTGCCATGTGTGCCTCAGAGCCTTGGCCACACTGCTGGTCCTGAAACCCCCTCATCTCCCTGAGGCTTCCCCACGGCACCCATGGCCTCCCTCAGCACTCACTAACACACACAAACCCTGCCACAGTCCAACAAACCTATTTGAAAATTTCCTTTAAGAAGCTGCTGGCTCTGACCTTTAAATGAGAAAATCCTTTTGTTTCTGCCTCTTGCTTCAGATGCCGAGATTTTTCTAAATGTCAAAGGCCGCCTTGTCCACGTGCAGATGTTGAGGGGGGAAGCAGTGGTGCTGAGTGGGCTGGCACCCTCTCTCTGGGGCTGCAGAGCTCATAAATCACCACTTCAGATCACCCCAGACAGACAGACAGACAGACGCAGGGCAACCCACCATGCACAGAGCCAGCCAAAAAAGCTGGAGTGCCCAGAAAAATACCAAGGAAAATATGTGTGTGTGTGTGTGCACATGCAGGAACTGCCTGCTGAAGTTATAACAACCCAAACACGAGGTTTTGAGATTTAATTGCTCGAACTTGGCTCTCTCGGGTGATGATATCATTATCAAAATACCCCAATTGAGTTATGCCTCACCAATCAATCTCTCCTAAGCATCATGCACTGCTCAAATACCAGGTCCCCAGGTAGCCTCTAAATCACTTTAATTACAGGCCGTTCATTTAAAATTAGGGAAATATTAAAGAAAAAAAAACCAAAAAACAACACAAAATTGAACCACAAGACATGCTTATGGCTGGAAATATTTATGAGGTTATTTAGCAAACTGTTTACTGGTTTCCTTCTTTTTTTCATGGCAACTGGCAGGTTCCAGCTGGCCTCACAGGACGCCTGCACATTGTGGCTCCCGCAGGATGTGCAGCACTTAATCAATCAGGTCACCTCCCTTTCCCAAATGACCATTCCTTGTCTGCAGCAACACTTTCCCCCCCTCCCTCCCTCTCCCCACCTCCCCCCTTTTAGAAGAAGAAAACTTCTTTATAATAATTGTTTCTTGCCAAGACCTCTGACCTCTGTGTCACCAGCTTGGTATATAAAGTGAATTTATGAGGCAGACAAGGATGGATGCCTGTAAAGGGCCTTCCAGGAAATGTAATGAAAAAGCTGCTTTTAGCTGCTGAGCAAAGAAAAGCAAATGCCTGGCAGTGCCAAGAAGAAAATTGAATGCTGGGATGGGGTAAGTGAGAAACAGCCCCATGTGCAGTGAGATTTATAGCAAACATTTCCTTTCTCTTTCTTATTATTCAACACTGAGATGAACCACAACCCCAGAATGTCTTTGGAACAAGAGGTCAGCTCATATACTTCCATCTTAACCAGAAACACGACCCAGGCACTGTGTACACGAGGGGCAGCAGTGATGGGGTCCTGGATGCTGCACCAGCTCTGCAGCAAAGGAACGCAGAGCGGGGTGTGCTGCGCCAGCCTCTCCCCACAGCTCCCTGTTTTGATCTAGGTGAGCTCTCCTGCACCTCACGTCAAAAATGAAACATGAAAAAGAGCAGGGACATGTGCTGAAGGGCTGCACCCCTCTCCATGGGGGAAACCTGCTGGTGTTAATCCTGGGGGACAGTGCTCTGTGCAGCAGAGGGCGAATCAGCACCTTCTTTCAAAAGGTTTCTCCTACAGGTTAATGCCCTTTAGACTGTCAAATGCGATGCCATAAAAATAAGATCAAAGGCTTTAAAATAAGGGAAGCATATTTTTTGATTCATACTATTACTATTTTATATCTGAATATTCCTATAGAGCTTTTCATCCTGGAAGACAGGTCTTTGAACTGCTGTGATTTCACCTATCACTGAGGAACAACCCCTGGGGTAAAATGTGACAGCTATTATCAGGGTGCATTAATGTTACTGAACAGTTCAGGACAGACAGAGACAAATATATCCAATTTAAATCATAGGTTTGAAGAACTACTGCTCAGTGTGGATTAATACCCATGCATTTTCCAAAAGGGCTTTGAGAGTTTTTAGAGAACAAGTGCTGAAACTAAAATTCCCTGTCTCATCTGTAGGATTCATTCAGGCTCCCATCATTATGCTGCAAATTGAACATTGTCAGAGAGGGAAGATGGCAATGTACATGATTCACTCATAGTATCTACTTTTGCAGATTCTGATGGGATGTCCAAACCAGCCACCAAGGAGACTCACCCTGTGGAGATTTGCTGAGGTGATACCTAAAAATGGTTCCACTGAACACATGGCTGGTGAGAGTAAATCACAGCAGATTGTTCACATCACAGAGAATGGAAAACCACATGGGATGTCACTCTAAACTAATACTGGCAGCTGGCTGTAGTTGGAGCTTGAGGTCATAAATTATAAGTTTTTAACAGACTCAGATCTGCTAAATAGTGTTCACCAGCCAAATATGCTTATAAGCATTAAGCATGGAGGAGTAGAGATGGGAACAAGGCACAGAGCTCACAGAATTTTTCCGACCCCATTTCATATCAAAACCCAAACTATGACATTAAGCCTTTAAAGCCAATACCTCCATAAAATCTCAGGATCTTTACAAATCAGTGTTTCTCCTTGTTATACAGAGAAGCTGTGCCGATCCCCCAGCCACGGCTATCTCTGACCTACAACAAATCCCTTCGGAAAGAGCAGCCAGACGTGCGTTATCCCATCTGCTGTCACACCACGCGGGGCAGGGCTGGACCGCTCCAGCACCCCGTCTGCAGCTTCCCAACCATCTGCGAGGTGACCGTGTTGGACTGGTCAAGCTGCAGAATGAGTAGCTAACAAGCATTAACAACATCTAGCCCATGTGTTCTGTCTAGTAAAATGCCAACCCATCTGTCTGTAACATCAGCGACTCCGTAGAAGCCATATGCAGGAGAGACATAAATTAGGGAGAGAAAAATCTCCCGTTACTTTCTCTGCAGTGAATCTGCAGTTGTCGCTGGGAATGCGAGGGACTGGGTGTTTTTTAAGTTCTGTTTTCCCAGCCAAATCTCAGGCTCATGTAGCTCTCCAGCCCTGCCATCCAGAGGCAGTTTCTGGTCTGCACCTGACCCCGGTGAATGTGTTTTGGCACAAAGAGAAAAGTAGCTCCAACTCAAACCAGCTTCCAAACCGCTCCCCCAGGAGAGCCAGAAGAAGAGAGACAACTTGAGGGAGATACCAGGGACTGGCAAGTGAACCGAGCATACAAGAAACCCACAGTTAGACAGGGAGCTCATTAACCAGCCAAGCTGATTATCACATTCCTCTCCACCTCCCTTGCTGGAAGCTCTCTGACCTGGAAGGAACAGAGGAGCAGTAAACCAAGAACATGGAGTTTCCGGAACAAGAGAAGGAAGCACCTATGGCAGAAATGCAAGAAAAAAAAAAATCATCTGTGTGGGCTGTAATTAAGACAGCCTGTTGCCAAGGCAGGGAGATACTCCACTTGTGAACTGCAGCTGGGAGCATGAGGTCTGAAAGAGAACACAAGCAGCAAAGTTTATCAAGCCCTGCATTAGTGAGAGACGTCTGGAACCACGGAGAATTTTGACGGCAACTTCTGAAGCTGCGGCATTGCCTGGGAGATAGGCACCCCCTCCCCAGAGCAAACCACTGCTCCCCAAGAGGCAGAGCTTGCTGGAGCCTTCATCCCTCACTGAGTCACACCAGACACGTGCCGTTCCGCTGCTTGGCTGCTCCTGCTTCATGGTCCTGCTCAGAAGCCTCTGCTTTCCTGTCTCTGGATTAGAGCAAATCAGCAGTAAAACCCAAGACTCCCCTCTGAAGTGCCTGCACGTGACACAGAGTGAAAATAGGTCATACAGACTTCAGGACTCACCACCTGCCAACTGGAAATGAATCCCTGAGTTTGGGAGCTGGGCATCTCACTTTGCCTGAGATGGAGGGAGAGTGCCTGGAGCTGGGAATGAACAGAGGACACATGCCGGGGAGGCACATCTGGAGTGACTGCTACTCTGCCACACTGCAGATGCCATCATGTGATTAGCGCAGTTATCCTTATCATCTTTTTGGTATCCTTCTCCAAGTCTTGCTATAAGCAGGGTGGATGGAAGGCTAAAGAACTGAACAAGGTCCTGTTACCAGTAATGGCTCAAGGGACTGTAAGTGATAAAGTTAATGACAAGCAGACAATTAGACCTTTAGCTCTGTGGCTGAGGGATGGGGCAGTATATGGAGCATGCCTGTTCCCGCCTCATTGAGTTTGCAAGGCTTGTGGGGGAAGGAGTAACAGATGGACCTGATGGCAGAGTACAGCTGAAATTCTCACCATGTTTATTCATTACACTCTCCTAGCTCTTGTTTGTCATAGTCTGGCACCCTGGGCTAAAATGCAGGTTCAAGCTTTACATCAAGGAAATTGGTGACACGTATTAGTCACCTCTGCACAGAGCCAGCTCCGCATCACAGCCAGCGCTGCGCAGACCAAAGCCACCGCTCATCTAAGAGCAAGAAGAATTGGTCAATAATTACCCCTTCCTGTGGGACTGTGTGACTTGCTTACAGTTATGATCTACCAAAGTGGAATTTAAGTGTTGGCTCTGGGAATAACGTTAGTGGCCGTTGCAACATCAATAACCAAATGTCACAATGTTAGCATGAGCTGAGGAAGGTGCTTTTACTGCTCTCGCTTTTTTGCTGGCTCACATTTTCTTCGGTTTTCTTCATTTGAAATCGCTGCCATCAGCACGACTGTCAGCAGGACCAAAGTAAGCCTGAGTTGTCAGTACCCAGAAAGTCAAAGAAGGAAGTTGATTCTCAACACGCAAAATGATTTTCTTGTGTCCTCAAGAATGAGTTTTAACCCTTAACAGCTCACAACTCCACTGTGGGGAAGCACATTTCTCAGAGTGCCACAAGTAGAAGTTTATACTGAGAAGAGACGTTATTATTTTTTAGATGTCAGCATTTCTTTCTCAGCTTCAAGACTTCTGAATTCATGGAGCTGATGGTTACCAGTAACTCTGTTTGTGGAGTTGCTCAACCAGACTTGTAGTCCACAGGCAGGAAATCTTGAAGAACAAGTCACCTGGCCTGTGCAGGTTGGGTATACCCAGCTTTCTTGAAACGGGCTTTTAATGGTAAAACCCAATGTGAAACAGAGACATAGGACTCCTCTCTCCTTGAGCAGGTCTGATCTCACCGCAAGAAGAAAGCCCACGGCTCAAGAGACAGAGGTTGCAGCTAAGGAGTGAATAAATAGGAAGATTGCAGTATTCACTGAAACAGTAGGAGAAATTCTACTGTACCCCTTGGGGGGACACTCGGCCCTTTGGGCTACGACACATTTGCTGAAAGTTCCTGCTGTTGCTGCCTGTGCTGTCATTTGGCACTAACCTCCTGAAGAACATGGCAAGACAGCGCTGCTGGTTCTCATGTCTGGATGAACATGCTCCTCTCCCCGAAGGGAAAAGGAGAGGTTTTGTGTTTAGCGAGTGCGCCATGTTCGAGCAACCTCCGAGGAATCTGCCTGGGGCCCTGGGCCTCCCCATCTGACACACATCTGACTGGTTGTCTCTTCCTGCTGGTGTTCTCCCACTGATGTGCTGCCATCCGCCAGTCAGCTCCTTCTGCTGCAAGTGCAGGGGGGAAGAGATTTATGCAGACACCATGTATGCAATTATGAAAACAGAAGACAAGACACCCGGATATCACATAAACTGATGCATTTTTGCTGGCAGGCTTTTTGCATGATCCAGTAACAGCTGTCATGCTCCAGCTTCTCTCATCTGAGCTCTGCTACCACTTCAGCATCCTTCCACATCCCTTAAGAGGGCTTCCTTCCCTTCCTGGTACAGCCTGCTCCAGATGCCACAGCAAGGCAGGCAGTAGCGTGGGATGCAAAGGGGAGACAGTACGGCTGCTTTTCATAGCAGCACTAAAACGAAATGTTCACTTCTTTAGGCAAGATGCTGCTCATTAGCAATGACCTCGAGGCATGCAAGCTGCTCTACCAGCAATCTCTCCCACTCTGGAGCTCTTTAAAATTTGCCCTTTTCCTGTGCCAAGTCTTTGGCAAGCTTCCCTGAAGCCCAGTAGTGATCTGCAGAGATACACACACGTTGCCCAGTGCTTTCTGGAGAAAGGTGGTGCAGGGGCTTTCTGGAGAAAGGGGAGCTGGTATGGAGCTTGGACTTCATGTCTTGTCCCCTACTCAGCATATCATTAAGGGAAGGAAAGGACAAGCCTACAAGTTTCCCTGCCAAGTCAGCTCCTGCTGTGAACTCTAAAGCCTGGGAGCCTGTTAGTGCCCACATCCTCCTGGTTTTCAGCACTCCATGCTATGCTTGCTTTTGTAGATAGATTTAACCTTTCTAAAATTAACAACAGAAGAGAACTTCTTTTGGCAGAACACCAGTTTTAGAAAGATGGAGGAACACAACATTTTCCAAACACTTGAAAACTGCAGACTGAAGATATGTGTTAGTCTCTGCAGTGCATGCTGGTTTTGCTCATTATTCTGAATGCTAATACATTAATAGATCCTCTCCTGATTAGCGGCTGCACTAGGCTCTCTTTCTAGGAACACATATGGCTCCTTCTTGCCACAATATTGGAATAGAGAGCCAAAATATTTAAACACTGACACTAAAAAAAGATTTTATCACCCCCATCCTGATGTAAATAACTAAGGCTGGAGCCAGCTCTTAGCTCTATATGCCTATCTTTCAAAAAGTTCTTAATCAAATATGAATGAACTGGCTGAGGCCCATCTGAAGTAATTGGGCTGTCTGTGGTTACAACGCTGCAGCAACAAAACCACTGTGACATCCTCTTATCCCACAGGATGCTCTGGGTCTGGCTGAAAGGAGCACATACAAGTTGGGGTTTTAGACCCAGGTGTGTGTGCAGTGGCTGGTTCTGCCTGCAAGAAAAGGGAACACATTTTTTCTTTCCCCACACCTGCGAGTTTAAAATATTGTCCTGAATTAAGATGATTTTCAGGGGACTCCCAGATGTCTACACGCAGCAGCATTTATCCCACCTGCTGAAGGACATGGGAATTACCCAGCACACAGCCCAGAGGGTATGGTAAAAATTCTTGTAGTGTATATTGGGCTTGTTTGGAGTTGTAGGTCAATTGCCAATACAGAATTGCCTAAAAGATCTGTTCCTGCCTCATTTTTTCCCATGCTGTGCCATTATCTTTCCTCTCTGCCATATGTCTTGCCCTAATCCTACCTGTCTAGTGCCATCAGCTGCTAAAATAAACAGCAGTTCCCACTTTGTGCTGTTTGCCCTGCTGCTGATCAGACCTGTCACTGGCTAAGAGCGACACAACCTGACTGCTAGCAAAACCCTGAAACTTAAAAAAAAAACCTTTCTACATTTCAACAAGTGAGACCTGAAAGGGGAGGGACTTCAGGTCTGTACTCCAGAAAACACTTATCACTACAGAGCTGAAACATGGTGTGAAAATAAAAGCCCTCAAAACCTGCTTTCACACATTCCCCAGCGTGCCCGGAGGTGTTCCTGCTCTGACCCACCTAACAATGCTCTTGAGAATTGTTTTCACAAGCAAAAAATACAAACAAAACAGCAAAAGAGTCAAGAAGTATTTCTTCAAATGCCTCCAATCTAGGCTGTGCTCTAAATACATTGTAGAAACAGCACTAATATATACTCAGATGTTACTGAAAGCCACAGGAAAAGACCTCAGCAAACACTGAACTGTAATACAGAGCAGGTCCTGACTTTGGTGTCAGGATTATTTGAGATCACTGACCTCGTCCTACTCAACCAGACTATTTTATAACTCAATTGCTTTATTTCTATAGATGTACATGAGATACTTAACATTCTTTCTTGTGCAAGAACCAGACAGAAAGCAGAAGATGCAGATGAGAAAACATGCGGATGAGCTCCCTTGGAGGTTTCACGGACAAAGATGTTTAAACGAAGTAATTTAAAACTAGAAAGAACCTCACAAACAAAGTGTTTCTAAGCATCTCATTCCACTTGCTTGTTTTCAACTATATTTGAAAAAAACCTCAGAGGGAACCAAACCACTTTAGCTGCTGCTTCCTCATTCCTGATGTCCTCTGGAGAACATCACCAACCTTTTTTCCTACCAGTTACATGCCAAAATTTCTAGAACAAGTAACTCTACAGCAGTTAGGAGAATTGAAAAACATTATGTAGTCATTGCTTGTCACAGCTCTGAAGGGCAGGGAAGTACCAGCACAGCCCGAGACTGGCAGACAGGAAGAAATGGGTTTCCTACAGCATCAGAGCAACAAAGAGCCCAAAGGACTTGGAGCTCGAGTCTTGCTTGCCTCCTGTCCTGCAGAAACCAGAGCTTTCCCAAACCATGGGGCTGCAGGGAACGTGCAAGATGTGGGATTCAATTCTGCAATAATCAACCCCAAACTCTGTGTCACGGTGCGGGGAGGGAATGCCCACAATAAAGCCAGCAGTGATGCCCAGGCACCTGCAGCATCCCCTGGGCACAGCCCCAGCCAGGGCTCAGCCTGCCTCGGGAAGGGCCCTTCAGTGTGCACAGGGCTGTTCCAGCCCAACAACCAACCCATTCATCCCCATGACTGCTCCATTCAGGACGAGCTGACACATCCTTCCCACAACAGAACCCTGCAAATGACTTTATTTAACCAGGGAAACAGATTTGTGTTGTTTCTAAAGACAAACGAATCTAGTTTTGGCTGCAGAGGGCCGAGCTGGGCCCCTCTCCGTGCCAGTAAAAGCATCAGGATTGTGGAGGAGACTTAAGAGACTGTGTTTACTTTTAGTCTCCCATGGATCATAACTGAACAGGAAAAAAGGGCTCACACAGCACAACAGATCAGGCTGTAACTGTAAAGGAGTTCAACACTTTGGATCTGTTTCTCTCAAGCTCTCAATGAATTTTTTTTGAATTTAGAGAAAGACTTCCCACAGTTTACTGGTCTGCAGTGAGAGTGGGGCATTTTGGGGAGAGGATGGTGAAGCAGAAGATTTCATAGAATCACAGAATAGTCTGGGTTGGAAGAGACCTTGAAGATCATGTAGTTCCAACTCAAGGGGGATGCTGCCCACTAGATCAGGCTGGTGAAGGAAGATGCTACTCTTTATTATGTTGTCACTTTTCAGCACATACATGGCCCCAAATGTGGCTGAGCTCTGCCCAAAGATGCAAATATAAGCATTCCTGTGCTGGAGGTTCCTGCCTGTGTGCTTCAGACAAAAGGGAAAAGGGGAAAGAAGTCCCCAGAGAAGCAATCAAAAGTGCCCAGGGGCACAAAGCAGGTTGGCAGCAGATCCAGGAGCCATAGACAGATCCTGCAAGTCCCCCCAAAACATCCAGGCTGTGGGGAAATCTCTGCTCTCTGGAGCAAAGGCAGAGGAGGATGCAATGACATGGATTTATCCTTAAGTTGCTGTGCAGGGAGGCACAATTCTTTACTTTATAGTGCCCAGTTATTTAACCTTAATGCTCCACTGACACTATTTTTTGTATGGAATGTTATATACGTGTCTGTGTACAAATTTGCAGTGTTTAAATCACGGATCAGAGGTGACCTGCAAGTTTGTGAATGTGGAGATTCATGCAGCATGAGGGCTAGCTGGGAGGATGAAGTCATTAAGATGTGTTCTCATCTAAAGTTACTTATGAATTATTTGTAAGCTATTTTCTCACTTATTTTGTTATAATACCCCCACATACTCACTCACCAACCAGTAAAAATAGCTTACCAGTGAATACACGTTTCGGAAGTCTGTTTGCCTATTTTCCCTTTGTGCTGCAGCTGCTGTTGCCATGCTGTCGTTGCTATGTTTTCCTTTTTCTTTCTTTTTCTCAAGAAGAGAAAAGGAAAAAAAAAGTCTATTCCCTAAACATGCTAGACTCAGCTCATGGAACAAAATACCTGAGGTAGAGCCTAGAGGAATATAACATAATCTGGCTGAAAGAGCATAGTTTATGTGTAGAAAAAAGCCTTTTTGACACTAATACACAGATTCTTCTCTGAAAGAGTTAATGAAACCACAAGTATTATTTAGATCAGGTAAAGATCACTAAAAAAGAGTATTAATATGTTACAAAATGGTCAGGGAAAGGTAAAACTCCATGCTGAATAGGTTGATGAGGAGGTAGAGGGGAAAAAAAGAGATTTAAAAGAGTAGATATGGCCAAGTCTCATCTGGAAGACAAGACAATGAAGTTGCTCAATAAGCTTGTTAAAACAGTTCTTAAAGCTTGAAAGCTAAAATTTGTCTCAGTGGGACAGCCCTGAGAAATACAAATGCTTTTTCCAAAGGTTGCAAGTCCAAGGTGGAAAATTTGGTTCTGGGTTGTGGGTCCCAGGTTGCTGCCTTCTGCCTCTGATCCCTGTATGAAGAGCAGGCAGTGTTTGCCAGACTGGGGTTGGGGCTCAGCAATTAAATTCTGAAAATACAATTTGGGTTGCCCATTCCTCCGTTGTCCCTCAGCTCAAGAGGAACTTGGATGATTCTCCCATCCTCAGTCCCCTGCTGGTCTCCGTGGAGGACCATGGAGAAGAACTGGCAACATGATGACAAGAATCGATAGCTTCAGCCCAACTACTGATGATTTAGAGCACAAGAACCTCCTGTGAGATGGCAAAATGACTTGGGTGGCTTAGGAGTGTGGAGAACTGTGACGGAGGACCTGTGAAATTTGGGTCACTGGGCAATGCTACAGCAGAAGAAATTCGATACAGACAAGTGCAATGTAGTGTGTGTTGTTCTGCCTATTTGAAGGACTCTTAACATGCTGATGTGTTGGAGATGATGTAACCTCTCAGAAAAATAAAAAGCCAAGTGCCACCATGGCTAGTTTCTAGACAATTTCTCAGTGTACAGTGTCACTCGAAACATCAAGTAAAAGGTTAGAATAAAATGTGCTTGAAAATAAGGCTGGGAGTACCATGTCATGGTTTTATACAGGTTGAGAGCATGTCCTCTTCTGAGCAGTGAGTCAGCCTTGGTGAGTTCAGTACAACACGAGGGCAAAAGATAAATTAGGTTTTCCTTGTTTGAGGCATGTGCTGTTTAACCTGCCTTTCTGCTCATCACTGACTGCATCCCGGGGTCACTGGGAGAAACATTAAGGGCTGCAACAATTTACTGCAGAATTAAGACAGGCAACAGTAAACAGAGGATGGGCAGGGTGGTGAATGCTGAGTCAGATGTTACACTAGAGAAGACACTTCCAGTATTTCAGGTACTCTTCAGCCATTGCCCTCCTTGACTGAGGTGGGTGAGAATTACAAAGTGCAGCTGGATTCAAGATGCCCCTTTCTCTTTATGGAGTTCGGATGCATTAGCTGCCATTTTTCTTCCTGGAAAACCAAGTTTCCATAGGTCAAAACCCCTCCAACCCTGACCTGTGTGGGGCAGGGGTGCTACTCCTGACTGTGAGCTTAAAGCACAGCTTGCTCAAGACCACTTCTGCCATTCACTGTGTGTTAATTACTCCTGCCTTTACCCACATCCTGTCAGCCCCAGACTTTGGGGTCTGACAAAAACCCCTTCCCATGAGGACAGCCACTTCCAGCCAAGCCAAAGAAATCACACAGAGCTATGTAGTCCCATGATTAAGAGCTGTGAGTCAGGAGCTTCCAAGTTTATTCCTCACTTTGAGTCCCAGCATGAACTACACAAGTAGCATCATTTCTCTGCATCTCAATATCCTCACCCTCCACTAGAACTAATAACAACTCCTCCACTGAGCAGCCCTGCTGTGAGAATCAATTGGTATTTGTAAAGGCCTTTGAGAAATGTAAGGCACAGTCTGTATGTGAAAATTATTGATATGATTCATTACCAGGCATTCATACTCTATTTATGCAACTCCCAGTCTATTACTAAATATATTGTCCATTTGAATATTGAAATCACTGCTGCTAGTAATTTCTGCTAGTGTTACACTGGTCTTTCAGAGGTAGCTTTTTCAACTTGAATGGAAGAATTGTGGAGGCAGCGAAAAGGGGAACAAATGCCAGAAGAGGAATTTAAAAAAGGACAACAGCTCTGTGCAGGCTTCATGGAAAACAATAAAAAATCCATTTAACAAATAACTTTGTGCTAACACTTTCCTGAATCCTCTTCCCGTTCTCTTTTTTTCTCAGCTGAATTTGTGTGAAAATCTGATCTCCATTAGCCTGTGCCTGCAAGATGAAAATGAGCAAACCTGAGTGCCTTATGTCTCTCCAGACAGACCACTTGCTCCCTACACAAGAGCTCAGGTGATGCCTGAGACCATCTTTGTGACCAGTCTCCTTTCCAGAAAGTGAGGATGCTCCATCCAAACCATCATCCTCCAACCCTCAATCACCAGCTCCAACTTTCCCCAGCCTTTTTCTTTACCATGCTACTGAAAGCAGCAAAATCTGGGACTACTCGTAGAGTTTCTGAGAAGAGAGAGCATATGTCTATACATTATATATTTATTCACACACTGAGACATGTTCTCACTCCCGAGACACACACGGTATGTTCCGACTTTCTCACTCCAGCATGTTTTGCAAATCTCTTCTCCACCCCCTCTATTCCCTTGTTTCACTTTATCAGTATCTTGTTTAAGGGAAATGCTGCCTATTGTAAACTGGAAACATTAACATCAGGTCAACAGACCATTCATTAAGACACAGCTGTGGGACAGGGAGTGATTGGGCACAGCTATTTTCCTGGCTCAGCTTCTTTTCCTTCCAGTTGGAAAATTTACTTCCTTGCTGTGATCCTTCTACTCACTCTTGGTGCTGACAAAACGTTGCCAATATCTGTGGTGTGGGAACTCAAGGACGATCGATATTTCGTTTGAATCAAATACAATGATTTCTTTTTGTTTGTTTTGTTTTCAAAGCTCAACATTTTGCAATTAAACATGTCAAGACATGGGGAAAGTTGAGGTGGGGGTTCTTTTGTGAAAGGCAGGAGGAAACAGCACAGAAGTAGAAACCAGAGCAAATCAGCAGTGAAGCCAATAGAAATCTGCTGCGTCGTTTCTTCTTCCTCTTAATACATTTTTTACGAGAAGTGAGATCTTTGATTACATTTTTGATTAGGAGAGACAGGCATTGCTCTGCCCAGTGCACAGTTAGAAGGAAAGGAGCCTTTCATGTTCACAGATATCAGACATCAAAACAGCCATTCCCAGCTCTTAAAAGGATCAGACAAAACTGCAGCTCAAACTGTGCCAGGGTACTTTGGTGCAGGCAGGTTCCCGGTGGAAGGCATTCTCAGAGCTGTAAGAAATCCTGTGGATGCTGACACTCCTGTTGAGTGAGGGGACAAATATGGGAAATTTCTCCCAGAGACGTCCAGAACCATTGTAAAGGCATTTCAGAATGAGCAGACTGAGAGCCATGACAGCCAGGCTGCAAAGAGAGCTGCCTAAAAGGAGCTCCTGGTTGTAAAGGATGGCTAGGTGCTCCTTCAGAGGGTCCAGGCAGGACAGCTCAGTGGGGAAAGCAGCCATCAGAGCACAGCCAAGAGCAGGATTGTGCAGATGAATTACATCTCTCCTTCCAGAAGACTCATGGGCTCACTGACACTCCCAAATATGCTGATGCCCAGCTGCAGGACAAGAGCACTGACAACCAGCTCCACCCTGCAACACAGCTGGTCTCTGTCTTCAGAGCTGCAGAGCCCTAGTGGCCTCCCTGGTTCAGAGGTCACCTTGACACCCTGACAACCTACAACAGCTGAATTGTGTGAACAAGAGATCAGACCTCTGATCTTGCAGGACTCCAGTTGAATACTGACAATGGCAACACGGTGTCCTGGCTTATCCCTCACCACCACTGCAAATGGCCTGTCACCTGGCTGTGGGATCTGTAAAAACTCAAAGGCTGAAATGAGACAGGACAGCAAATCAACCCATGGATTCATTCAGAGTTCACTTCAGCCTGGATTCAAGCACCTTCTCCTGCTACAGCTTGCCAGTATGCATGACAGAAGAAAAAAACCAAATCATTGACAATTTTTCAAGGTCCAAAGCAGGCTTTGTCTAGGTTGGTGGCAAACATGATGCCCGTCTTCCCAGAATTTGGCTCAGCTGTGCAAACAGATGTCCTGAAAGCATCAGCTGCACCTGTAACTAACTTGGATGCTAACGCAGACACCTGAACCTTCTCCATGTGTCCCCGGTACTGAATACTGACCCTCAGCCATTAAATGGGCTTGCTGGTGCAGAACTAGTCCTATCTCACCAGGCATAAGTCTGGCCTCCAGCCTGTTCCTAGTCTTTCTCTACAGAGAAGTGTCCTCCAAAGCCTTGCAGCATCACTTCACCTCCACCATCATCTTCTGTATTCCCTCTAAGTCAGGGTATCATATAGAGAAAGCATTGAGCCTGCACAGCCACCAACACCAGGACACCATCCAGTCCAGCCTGTCTCTGTCTGTGGCCTCCATCTGGCAGCAATGATCCAAATGGCATTAATCTGACTCCATGCTCAGACTGATAACAAACATGTTGCAACGGACAATTGTTCCTCCTACCATGGCTGCTGCAGATTTTTATCCTGCTTTTCCCTTCTAATACAGCAATAATGTCAGACCAAGGGAGTCTGGAGGTTCCCACAACTCACCCTCAATGGTGCATTGACACCCAGCCCTACATCTACATTAAGGATGAGCAGAGCCATCCCTCAAACGCCGAGTGCCAGAGTAAGGTAAGTGCGCGGATGACAAACAGCTGTCTCCAGCTCAGGAGAGACACTGCAGAGCTGCTGCTGGAAAATTCAACCCCATCTTCCACTGAAGTGCCATATCTATCCGGGAGATAAATAGCCCTTATTTCCTTCTGCACACACGTGTGCTACTGATATGTGCCAGCAGTGGCTGTGAGCATCCCTTCTGCTGCTCCGAGCAGCCAGGAGGTCACAGCCTTTCCCTCCGATGCAGGCTTAGCTCGTGGGATCCCAGCCTCTCTTCCGAAGGATGTAATTCACAAGCACACTTCCCAGCTGGATCAGCTCGCAGCAGCTTGTCCACTTAGCACAGAGGCAGGTGAGAACACGCTGTACTCCAGTGCTGCCTCGTATCGGCTTGTCATTAAACAGCAGATAGGCTGCCATTGATTTCAGTTACATTTCTGTTCCCAGCAAACTCTCTAGAAACACTTATCCCAAAGCCTGAAGTGCTCCTGAACACACACCCTCCTTGTTTTCTACTGTTACTGAGGCACTCAGTATCTCTCAATGCAGAAGGCAGACCGGAGGAATGCTGCAATCTGATTTCCTCCCCAACATCACCAATGGGATCAAAGCAGCAGTGGGAGCACAGCCATTCTGTTGCTCTTGTGGCTTTTTCCTCTGTGAGACATGTAGACCTTTGATGGTGTTTGAGGCTTTGATTTCACTGGCTGCACTGATTTGATGACACCACCAATTGTTCTTTTTTGATCTCTACCAAACAACAGAGAGCTGCTGAAGCTTGAGCACATTCAGTGATTAGCTGCATGGCAGAAGAAAAGTAAGATTCCCCCAACACTGAGGCATGACTTACAATGAGGTAGATTAATTTTTCTAGGAATGCTTTCCTGCAAAGCAGCCTTTAGAAAAATCCAAGGGATATTTGGTCCTCTGGATGACGAGAAGAAGCCATGAAACAGTTCATTCTGCAACCTGAAGAAACGTTCCTGTATATGATCTCAGAGTTAGAGGATGAACTTGAGGTATAGAAACAAAGAACATGTGCCATGGACATGTGCAAGAGTCTCCTCCCAAGTACAGCTGCCTCCTGTTGATCTCACCCTAGATCCTGCTCACCCACGTGCCATCACAGCACGCTAAAGCCAAGACCCCAAGCTCTGTGCATGGCACACCTGTCAAAACTAGCTGCTCTGTGTTCTCATGCTACAAAGAGAGGGAGAGTGAGGAAAAACAAGGAGCAAATGCACATATCTAGATACCTATGACATCTAAAGGGAACTGTGTTGGTGAACAAAGGAGAGAGGCAGGAATGGATGCAGAACCAGGGAGTTAACAGGCACCAGCTGGGCATGGTCAGCTCAAGCAAGCATTATCCCACCCAATTTATATGTAACTACCTTGGCTGAAATGCCACTTAATTTAAAACACCCAGGAAACAAAATAATGTCTTCAAGGGTGGGTGAGGCCAGTTTGTTAAGGGCAGGACAATTTTATTTCCTGGTGACTTGCCACCCATACTAATGGTCCCACCACAAGAGCATTGTCAAGGTGAAAGGAGCGGTCCACAATTCGAAACAGCCCATGATATGCAACCAAACCATTGGCAGCTTCCTTCCCATGGCTGGTACAATCAAACAGCCCAGCTCCCAGTCCCAAATGCCCACCTGCCTCCAGGGGCTTCTGTTGAATTGGAAATGGGAACAGAAACCTTAGAGAAGCACTTCAAGAGATGAGTCTGTGGTTCCCCTGCTCTCCAGCTGTGTATCTGGTGGTGGGCACCAGAGGAAGGGACTTCCCTCGACAGCACAGTGACACTCTGAGTCCAGGGATTTACAAACCACATTGGATGCAAATGGCTTAGGAGCCCCTCTGCCCCGGGTTCCTGTGGTGCTGCTGGCACACACCGAAACACTAAGGAGGCTGGGGACAAGAAAACTCAATCCACTGGTGTCGAGGGACACCTGGGGTCTCAGAGCAGCGTGAGCCATCAATGGCTGTGTGGCCACCTTCTAATGCTCTCCTTCTCTATTCACAAACGACCATTTCCACAAAGGCTGAGGGATCAGAGAGAAGAAGGTGCCGAATGAAAAACTTCACAGCATCATGAGGAGACGGGTTCTGCACAGCCACAGCACTGCACCTGGTGAGCAAGCAAAGCCCTGAGGCAATGCCCAACCTGATTAAAATAAAGGCATACTCCTCCACATGCTGTGCTGCCTTGTGCTCATGCTGTTCCTCCGTTTTTCAGTTTGTAAAATAGAGGAATGTTTGCTGTACCTTGCAACAGTCCTGGAAGGCTTAATTCATGTTTGTGAAGTGCTTTCAGATCTTAAACTGGAAGGCTTGAGAAAGCACAAGTTGTTATTATAATTGCATTATTAAGTGCTGTTAAAAAAAAAATCAGCTTATGTTTTGTAGAATTCAGGTCCTTCTTCAGACTAGCTTTGTCCCTTGACACATGTATTTGACAATAACCCAAATAGCCTTGATCTTTTATTCCCAGCAGGGTTTTCTTTATACCTTAATAAGGTCTCAATCTTTTTTCTGAAGGATAAACACCTCATCTCAGTACAACCAAACTCTCTGAGCTGCTGCACGTGAGCCTGGTTTCCCTCTGCTGGACTGGATCTGCTTCTGTAACACCAGTCCAGAGAGGGGAACAGACTGGTCAGGAGGAATATGGGTGGGATGTCCCATATCCCTCACAAGATGCCACAGTACACTTGCAGATTTGCATTGGATATCTCTAATTTTTCTGCCACTTAGGACATTTCTCCTGAGAGCCACGCCAGGTTTAGTCTCAAATACAGCAGTATTTTTATCCCTCTTGTCCATAGTGCCTGATATTCAACCTTATTTCTGTTGCATAGCAGAAGAGGCCTCCAGGATATATTCCTGGACTATATTTCTGTCTTGAGACTCCAATATTTCACTTCCCTTACCCTTACCATTACCAAATCACTCAGAGATCTACAGCCTTGTTGATACTGACGTTCTTCTCTCAGGTTTCCTTTTTTTCCTCTCCTATCATCTGCAAATTGCATCGTTTTTATCTTTTGCTATGCTGGAAATCTTATCATGAAAGAGAGACTTTTCTTTTTTCTTTTTTTAATTAGTACTTGGTAATATTACCAAGCTGTGAGTTTATGGTTTTGTAGATCTTATATTTTTGACACTAATTACTCACAAAGGCTTTTAAAGCAGCATTTCAACATAGCAACCGGCATGACTGTAATTAAGT
>NW_008238321.1:9087468-9093568 GCF_000691975.1 Corvus brachyrhynchos | reverse complement strand
CAGCCCCTGGTATTGCTCCAACGAATGAGACCAGATGTCAAAAACATATTACTCCCCATGCACACACAGCTCTCCCCACCCTCACCCAAGCCCTTGGCTGATGTATTAATAGTGCTGTCAGCACAGAGGATCCACAGGGATTCACCACTTGCCTGTTGCCAATCTGAAGGGCTTTGCTAATTTCAGATTTGTGGTTTCTGCTACTTGTGGGAGAGTGTTTTCCCTCGTTCAAACCTCAAAGACTCATGTTGTACCAACCACATGACTGCACTTGATTTATTTCCTCCCCACCATGTCCTCGCTGGGACCCAGCAGGAACACGGAAGGATGTACTGGTTTCCATACTGATGCTGGATGTGCTGCCTGGAAGGTACCAGGGCAGCAAGTGCTCTCATGATATGTTTGTAAACTAGCTGTTACGGAGATGATCAATTAAAGGCGTCTCAGTGGGAAAAGTTTCATTCCACTGGCCTAATTCATTTTCAAATTACTCCAGGATGCTGCCTTTTACTATTACATTATTTGTTCTGAAACTCCAAATTAAGATTTTATAGCGCCATTAATTTTTATGCAGAAATTACCATTAAAATCAATGTTTTCTGCTTAAAAGTTGACAGTTGGAGATGACTGATTGCCCAGCCTGTTTCCTACTGCTTTACTGCCTTGGAAGGGGATGGGTCCATCCTCGTGTGCTGCTAACTCTGAGCAACGTTTTCACTGCCCCCTACCAACACCTGAGCATCATCCCTCTGAGGGAGCTGTGACATCCTCATCACCATGTGTTTCTCCAACATCACAGGTTGTTTCCAACACCTCCTGGAGGATGCAGATCTTCCTCCTGCTAACAAGCCAAGGGTAGTGATGGAGCCAGGTCTCCAATGCAGGTTGGAGTGCTGCCCTCCCTTCTGCTCTGGCAGGGAGAGCTCAGGGCAAAGGGCATCCCTGGCCATGCCAGCTCCTCTTGCTGCATCCCCACGGCCACCTAAGCAAGGTCTCCACCTGGGGTACCACCCTGACCAGGCTGCTGAGGTCACTGCCTCCCTGCTCTTGCAGTCCCCTAGCTGCCTGTCCCCATCTGTGGCCTCTTGTCCTATTAACAGCCTGAACGCTGAATTGTTGGGTGCTCCGTACAAGCCACGTTCCGACCTAGGGCAGAGGTTCCCATGCCCAGCAGTTGCACCAGTCCCAAGTGGTGCTGGCAGTGACCAGGACTATTCAGGTGCACGAGGCTTTACACCACATCAGGAGCACTTCACGCTGATGCTGGCAGAGTGAACAGTAGGGCCACTCCCAGGAATCACTCCCAGGAATTCTGTTTTCTAATTCTGAGGGAGCCTTCAGGGAGCTGGGCAGCAGGTAAGGGGCAGAGGAGAACACATAATAATTAAAAAATCATAGAATGGTTTGTTGTGGAAGGGACCTTAAAAATCATCCAGTCCCACCCCCTGCCATGGGCAGGGACACCTTCCACTATTCCAGGGTGCTCCAAGCCCCATCCAGCCTGGCCTTGGACACTTCCAAGGATAGGACAAACACAGCTTTCCTGGGCAACCTGCACCAGGGCCTCACCACCCTCACAGGGAAGAATTTCTTCCTTATATCTAATCTAACCCTGCCCTCTGTCAGTTTAAAGCCATTCCCCCATGTCCCATGCCCTTGTAAGTCCCTCTCCTGTTCTTTTGTAATCCTCCTTTAGGTACTGGAACTCTGCTATGAGGTGTCCCTAGAGCCTTCTTTTCTCCAGACATTTTATTTATTTCAAGACATCTTTCGGAATAAACAAAAAACACTTGCCCATCCTGTGGCAGCCAAAGGGAAACAAAAGAATAAAACAGAGGGAAAAAAGTTTGATCCTCTAAATATGAGGCATATTAAGCAAAACTGAATGTGATATGTAGTGAGTATCTGTGACAAGAGCAAACCGATCCTGCTGTTGGAATATTCATGCAAATAGGAGCAATTTCACTATGATTAAAAAGGCAATTAGCTGAAAAAAACGCCAGCAATTTCAGAAGCAGCCTGTGTGTCAGTGAGGCCTCCACGCAGTGCTGAACTGACATTTTGCTCACTTTCATATTCCATCAACGAGATACTCACTACTACAGCTTGAGAGTACTAATTACCCCAACTGGAGGCAGATGCTCTTAGAAAGACTCCAACAAAGTCTCCACGAGGCACTTCATGCACCCTGCAGAGAGGGGGTTGCGCCAGCATCCTGCCTGTCCCACCCCCGCTCGCTCCGCCGCTCGGATGAAAGGCACCGGCACAAAGAGCATCCACTGAAAGAACCGGCCCAACCTAAACATTTTCAGCCTGCAACACAAAAGCGTTCAGGGAACGGGGCACAGGCACAGTCGGAGCTGCTGCCTTCTCCACTGTCTGCTGGTGGGATTGAAAGCACTTCCCCCACTATGGTCAGATCCAGAATAGGGAGATACTGATGAAAAATCTTCAATTACCCACGTGATAATCTGCATTGGATGAGTGCAGTAGCCAATAATCTCTCACAACGCAGAGGGATTTAGAGGTAGCATCTGCTGCTGACAACTGAATCCCCAAATAACTTGCCCCGACTCCAGAAGAAAGCTGAGACCAACTGGGCCAAAGCACAGAACCGCCCATTTTCAGAGCTCTTCAAATCCCAGACCACCAAAGATCTCCATGTGAGCACCACATACCCCAAGCACCTGGTGAACTAAGTGTACAGTGGGCTGGCTGTCACCTTCCAAAACCAGGCAATCCATCCCCACCAGCACAGGCTGCACACACCAAGAGGCATCAGCGAATTCTTCCGCAGCGGCTGCTGCTCCATCAGCGCTCCAGCACCCGCACAGGCAGAGCCACTGCAATATGCATGAGGTGGCTTCAGACTTGATCCCTGTGCAAGCTGAGCGTCCTCTGCTTGTCTTTGATGATTAACTGAGCACCAGGCTCACCCTCTGCTCAAGACTTTTCTGTGGCTGAGGTATTTTGCAGCTAGTCAGAAACTTAAATATATTTCCTGTCCAGCAGATACTGTCTACTCTGGAGAGCAATTTTTATTGAATTTGTAATCCCCTTTTCAGTTTTTTCTCTCCCCTTTTAATATTGTCTTTTAAGCCCTTTACCAGGAGTTCACTTTCTGAAGGCCAGCAAAGGACAGTGGACAGAGCCTTTGGGTTTAAAAAGGAATATGCAAAGAATGTTAATGCAAGTGAAATATGCAGCACTCTGACCCCTTTCAATTAAGGTGTCATCTCCATAACCTTTGGCTGTCCTCAAAACTTGGATGTGCCCTGAAACAAACAAAGGAAAGACCCAAGAAATCAGTGCTGTGAGCTGAACCTGAGACATTTGACCATTTATCTCCACATATGACACGTGCTGTGTCTGCCTTTACTTACACAACCTCTCTAGACCAAAGTCAGTGCCAAGTGCTGATCAAGGGCAAGCAAGAAATGAAACTGGAACTGTTAAACAGAAGATGAAAGGTGCTAATACAGGGGTGGATCTCACCACAGAAAACTGGTACCTGGAGAAGCACTGGCACTTAGAGATGAAAAATGGCACTGAATGAGGATCGGCTACACCTGCCTGGATACACATGAAGGGCAAACCCCAACCATCCAAAGAAATTTTGTATATGCCCACACCTCTCCTCCTCGGATCCTGAATTTCACCAAAGAGTAGGCTGAAAGGTCACATAAACACAGGAGGGCAAAAGCAAACCCCTCACTTTTCTCTGAAGGAGATGAGGGCCTTGCAGAGAGGAGGATTGAAGATGCCTTCGACAGGTTCTCCAGCCACGTGGGACTTCATTAAAACCAGGAGAGGCAGGAGGGAGCAGCAGCGCATGCTGAGGCAAAAGGCCAAGGAGCAGACTTGGTGTGGAGCTCTCAGGAAGCATCCCTGTGGTTCCCTACTACACCATACATGCTTGTTCAGCTGAACCAGACAAGACTTGAGGTTCACTAGAAGCAAAGAAAAAGTCATTTTTAGACCACTCTAGCAGGTAGAAATACAGGATTACAACTCCTTTGTACCTCCAGAGTTTGGATGAACTAGACTTCTCTCCTGTAATCAAGGGTTTTGTGGACCTCTGGGGCTCCTGGTGTCTCCAGCCCTGCAGCTCATCTCAGCGCTGCAAGGCCCTCTGCAAATTGAGAGGTACCTGAGGTTCACCAGGGTGCCTCAGCCCTGGCTTAATTAACAGCAACGACAAAGGGAACAGTGTTTCCCTGGTTTGCCAGACTCTGGCGAAAAGTAACCGAATGAAGTGATGTGTGGAAATCCTTTTGTCAAAAATGAAATGGAAGAAACTCTTTTCTCTTAATTAGCACCACAGGAGATTGGGCTGATGAGGTCTTCCTGGCTGCACTGCTGATTGTGGCTCTGTGGCCCGGAGCCTGCCTTGGGTGCAGCAAAATAACCCAGCATGGACAACATGAACTCCACACACACACATTCTCTTTGCACCTCTCCTTTGGTGGCCATTCCAGTATGATTTCCTTTACAGGTGAACAAAGGCTCCTTAGGTTTATTTTTCATGCTGTCCTTCTAATTCCTCATCTTGGCACCAGTCTCCCTGTACGGAACAGCGAGCAGGATGCTATAGCCTCCCTGCATCATTTTGCTTTATGTCTGCAAACATCTGTACATGCAATTAGAGGGCCAACTCCTTTTATGTCCCTAAATGAGTAGTCTTAATCACCGCCGTAAGAAATTAAACCCTGGCTGGGCAGCACAACTCAGCAATGCAATCCTGAGCCAGGCTGGCACTACCTGCCTGCGGGATCAGCCCTCGGGAGAAATCTCCCACCCAGGAGCAAGCTCTTCAGGCTTTTCTTCAAGGCATTTTCACAAGTCTAATTACAGGGAAGCAGTAGGATGCTTCCCTGCTGTGCCCAAAGCTTTTCAGTGGCTTTTTGGGGCGCTGAGAGACCGAGCTCCAGGCACTGGTGCTGCCTCACAGAGATGTTGGGTTAGGGTTGGGAACAAATGGCTGCAAGCTGAGGTTTTGCTGCCACACTGCAGCTTCCTCTGGCACATCTGAGGGAGTTGTAAAGGGAATTGTGTGATATTATTATAAAAAATGGTATAAGCAACGGGTGTCTGCATTCCTCCAGAAAGATATTTCTATTCTCCCCTCTCTTCACCTTTGGCTTCTCCACCACCAGCCTTTGATGACTTGCCCTCTTTTTTCTCCACCTTTCTCTGTCATTTCTCCATCACCACAAAGCACAGACCCTCACAACAAACTCACTTTCCCCCAGAGAAAACATCCATGTTCCACAGCCCCCAACAAAAGAAACAGGCCCGCAGAGGCTTGCTGAGGACTGAGGAATCATAGACTATCCTGAATTGAATGGACCCACAGGGATCACTGAGTCCAGCTGCTGGCCCTGCACAGCACAACTCCAAGAATTCCACCTGACAGCAATGTCCAAACTCTTCTCAAACTCTGGCAGCCTTGAGGCAGTGACCACTGCCCAGTGGAGCAGAGCTGGTCCCATGTCCCATGTCTCTGGTGCTGCACCATCACTGGCTTTCCACCACCTCCTCCTCCCACCTGTGCCTGCTTCTGCCTTTCTTCTACCCATCCCAAAGTGATCTCTTGCTTCCACATCCACTTTCCAAGCAAGGGTCCTCCCTGAGCAACCTTCAAAGTCCATAAGGCCAGAAAGAGTTACGGCGATGTAGTGCATCTAGACCAACGGCAGAAAGCATTTTGTCCTCTGGAAAGGAGCACAGTTGGTTTGATTTGTGTATGTGCAAAATATATTAACTCCATTTTCCACTTCATTGGCCCTGGTGCCTGCATGAAGCCTCTGCCCATTCTCAGCACTCGGGTCTCGAGGAGTATTTTGTTCACCTTGCCATTAGATTTTATGGCGTGCGTTCCAGTGACCATTTTGGATTCCAAAGGAGTGCTCAAAATACACACAGTTCTGATTTTTCTCCTTTAGATTTATGACCTGTTCTTCTGCTATGTAGCTTTAAGTCATTTTATTTCAAGCAGGAATATTTTAAAAGAGTAATCTGTATGTGCATGTCAGGGAAAAGAATTAATTATTGCTCTAATTAAAAGGACACTGTTGAAAATAATCTCTCTCTTTTCCTG
>NW_008238321.1:9023112-9087454 GCF_000691975.1 Corvus brachyrhynchos | reverse complement strand
CCTGCTGATTTTGCCCTTTTTTTTTAAGCTTTACATTTTTGCACGTATATGTTTCTCAAGTAGTTTAAAATTAACAGGGCTTATTTTATTTATGCAACAGTATCAAGCAGGAGTTGTACATCAGCAAAAAGCACATTAAGCTGATGGCAAAGGCAAACATCAATGATTTTGTGTGGGTCCTAGCTAAGTAGTTGTTGTTATTATTATTATTGCTGTTGTTGTTGTTATTATTACATAAAATCCTGGATCCTTTAAAGAATCCTAAAAGGCATTCCCTCTTCCCGAGGCTGCACTTCAGGTTTAAGACTCTGAAATGTGTCAATTAAATTTTGTGACTGCAATGTGCTTTAAAAGGCACGTCCCTGGAGAGCCTCCTCCTCCCCCAGCAGCACAGCCTGCCCGTCAGGGCTGATTGGACAGACCCAGCCGTGGCTCAGTTCCCAGCCTGGGGACACCACTGCCTCGGGGTCCCCCTGCTCTGCCTGTTTTCCTCCCTGTGTGGCTGGAAAGGTGGCTCTCATGCTCTCCCCAGCCTGCCCCACCTCATGGGGTCCCCAGGCGGGGCTGCTCAGCCATATGGGGATGTTGGCTCCATGCAGCACTGCTTCCACTGGGGATGGGGACAGCTGGATGGAGCCACCTGGCCCTGTGCTGGCGCCAAGCTCGAGCACAGCTATCAAAGATAATGTCAGCACAGCCTACATGCATCTCCTCTTGTTTTGCCTTAAGGGAGAAAAGGTTTCTTTAAACACAGCTTTATGGTAGCAATAGACAGGGAGAGATGGAAACTGCACAAGCCAGCACAGCACTAGTCCCAGACATCTTAAACTAAGGAGGAAAAAACCAGATTAATCCCTGGGAAGATGTCATTACATGACAGTATCTGGCCATCAGAAAGCTAATTAAGTCAGTCATTTGAAACTAGAAAAAACTTGGGAAGACAAGGAGGGGAACAAGCAGGAGTTCATGGTGGCATGTGTGGAGTGATCCACAGAACCCCAGGATTATGTCACATATGGGTAAGGTTAGAAAGGACCACAGTGGGTCTCCTGGTCCAACCTCCCTGCTCATGCAGGCTCCCTAGAGGACCACACCCTGGATTGTGTATCCAGACAGCTTTCAAATGTCTCCAGAGAAGGAGACTCCACAATGCCCCTTACCAACAGTATGCAAAGCTTCGACACACTGGAAGACTTGCCAAGGTTTACATTTTAAATCATACAAAATCCAAAGCCTTCCACCCAATCTGAAAGGAAATCCTGACCTCCCAATCGATCACTGCAATTCTTCTTCCAGCAATACTTAAAGGAGAAAGAGAGAAGAAAAGGAATGCCTGATACCACTGCATAATTCAGTGTGTTTTGACAGTCACCTTCGGGGCATGTCACACTCGACTGCTCATCATTCTCAAAGATGGATATGAAAGAGGGTGGAGAAAGGGACACTGGATGATATAATGAAGAAGCAATTAAAGAGCACAGAAAAGGAAAACACAAACCAGCTGCACCTTTCTCTAATTTATAGGACATGGAGCAGGCAGTGTGACCCACTCATACGTTTCTCATCCTACGGGAGGAGAGTAAGAAATGATGTGCAGTGTGAGGAGCACAAACTACATGGCCTCTGTTGACATGTCACTTTGTGACACTTCTCCCTCTTCCCAGCAGATGCTTGTGGAAAACCCATCAGGGTTGAGCACTTTCTCCAAGCACTGATGGTTTAATGAGACACGACGACGCTCGCAGTAAATGTGGACTCAATTTTTGCAGAGCTCGCAGTACTGGGAGAACGGTGGCATTAAAGGGTGGAGGGACTTTAGCACAGTGACCTCCACATGTAGGCTCAAACTTAAATAAAAATAATTTATAGTTCAGAGCTGGTAAAATAACTGTCTGCTGGTAATTTGCTGTAGATCCTCCTCAGGTGATGCCTTGGAAGAACAGAGATTTCTCTCATTTTCTCTTTCTAAATGTTCTTCAGGCAACTCTTCCTTACCTTATCCACTATCACCCCCTAGATGCTGACAGTTCACAGTCAAGTGTGTCAAACGCATCTGTCTTTCCAGGGTATTGTAGCTGTATCCTGACTGGCTTGATCTTCTGTAAAAATGTTTAAAATATCATAAACACACTGTTATCCTTAACAAGGAAACAGAAAACATGGGGAAAGCCAAGGATCAGTGTGAAATAGCTTGTACTCGAATATCTTTAAGATGTTCTCTGCAAAAATACAGATGATGGAGAAAAGAAATCATGCTGGAGAGATCTGGGTGGCTGCCTATAAATCCAGAAGAAAATTAAGTCCCCAAAGCTCTGAAATTTGCCATTGCTCTCCCTGAAATGAGCAACTGGGTAATCAATGTTAATATTAAACAGCTTGTTCTGAAAAAAAAAAAAAAAGACAGTTTGAGAGATGCTGCCTTCCAGCACCAAGAGACAGTCAGAAAACCTTGGACTAAGAAATGGGACATTTTGCTTGTTCCTGAACTCACACATGTAGCTATGTTAACCATGATAATGAAATACCAAAAAATGGGGGTCGTGTCAGCGTTACCTGTCCCCTTGCCTGGCAGCATCTCAGCTCTGTACTGGGAGGATTTACTGGCTGAGGAAGCAAAGGGCTGGGTCACCCATGGCAGCATTGCCTCCTGAGGCAATCTGCTTGGAGAGCAGGTCCTACTTGAGCCAGGCTCCCTCCTGTTCTGAGTGTGAAACATCAAGTTAAAAAGAAACAGGGAGTCATAAGAAACTGGATATTCCAAAACCTGAGCTTACAAATGCTATTAAGATTGGACAATTTTTATTCCAAATACATATATACATAGAAATATATAAAATACATATCTATATATAAAACCCCTCTATGCTTGCCATGCCAAGTTTCCCTTGCCAGCTTAAGTCCAGAGCCCTTTAGAGACCATCAGCAAGTAGAGTTTGTGTAGATAAGCATGTCACTAAACTGCAGTGCATTAAGTTGAGGACTTTCTAGGCTAGATGCAAGTTCAGTGGCCTCTGGAAAGCAATGCATCTTCTGTTCCCAACAGGATGAATATTTGTTTCCTGACCACTTGACACTAAAGGGAAGATTTAAAATCAGTCTGAAACGGTAAGATTGTCTATTTTGAAACTTACACAGTCAAAATTATTTTGGGGGGCAAAGCTGGAGGCATAGGTGAAGCAAAATAAGTTAAGAAGAGCAATTTTTCTTTTTAAAATGGCATCTGTGTGCCATGGCTGGAGCAGTCAGAGGATTAGCATGAGTCCCTAGGGAAAATCATCAGGGAGAGCCACTGTATCTCTCAACAGACACAACACTCATTCTTACACCCCCATGGATGCTCAGGCATGTTCCAGCTATCTCTAGCAAAACCAGGTGTTTCTATGCATTTACCCTTAGATGGGTGTGACTCTGGCATGTGGGTAAACACAAACACACACACACAGCTCCCACTGCACTGTGTGGAGTTCATACAACCAGCAAACACGGAGATGGATTAATTCCCTGCCTTTCCAATGGTTTCCTGCTGGAACCAGTGGGGCTTCTTGGTGCCTGTGAGCACCTGGGTTGGTAGAAATGAACCATCAAAACCTGCCAGTATATGAGAACAGCCTCCCTGGGGAGTGCAGAAGGCTCACTCTTGGACAGAACCTTTTAATGAGTGCTGGACAGGGAAGACAGAACAGTGCAAGCACAGCAAACACCAGAGAGGTGGGATGCTGGAGCAGAGTCTGCAAAAGCTGGAGAGGTGGCCAGGATGGGCTCCAGGGAAACACGGGGCTGAAGCCAGGGCTGCTGGTGTGCCTGTGCCTCCCCCCTGCTGCCCACAGCCCCATGGAGTAACACCAGCTGTCACACAGGGCACAGGCTGCTGCAAACCTCTGCCAGCTGGATAAATCAGGGAGGTCTCCAAATGGGTCACAACTCACGGGAGCCCACTCGAGACATGCTGTCATGAGACAGTGATGTGGAGAGAGGGCCCAGGTTCAGGGCAGATAGGCTACAGGGCTGCTGCTGGAAAGCCAGTAGACCCAGAGACCACCACAAGATTCCCCAAGATCCTGTGTTAAGGGCAGAAACACAGTTCCTGGTGAAATAGCATTTTGTGCCACTGATATTTACAGGAAACCTGGAACTAAACTAGGCCTTTATCAGCAGATTGCAGCCTTTATCAGCAGATTATGGCTTCAGGGGCTGGGCACTTCTGAATGTGAAATTAAAATATACCGACTTCTCTGTCCTTTGCTTGCTCCAGTGGCCTTACAGTAGGTGCACTTATCCCACTCAGCTTTCTTGGAGGCTATTCATTTTTGGCTGCGTGCACAGGTCTATCACAGGCCCATTCATAACCAGCCTGCAGAGCACTTGTGACACCACCAGCCGTGTCCTTGAAAACAAAGGTCAGCTGCATCAGGACCTGCGAGTTCCCTGTGCACCACCATAACACGGCACAACACCGTGCCAGGGGCAACAGCACCGCTCCATGGGCCCCTGGTCCATCAGCCTAGTAGAGCCAAAGGAGACAACGCTCCCTTCCCTCTCTCCCTTTTGCTCAGGGTCCTTCACCTTGCTCCCTCCCTGCACCCCTGAGCTCTGGGAACGAGCGCATGTGCAGGCCGGTTCCCAGCTCCCGCCTGCCCAGTTCCCAGTTTCACATTCACGGGCGCACGTCTGCGGCTCCTGAGGAGCCACAGCTCCTGCAAACGCAGCAGTACCTGCGTGGAATTGAAAAGCTGGACATCACCACCCCGTCCAGCTCTGCTGACTTATCATTTCGCTATCACCTGTGCCTCATTATCATGCAGTTTCTCGCCAGGTCTTGGCTTTCCTAACACATTCCCCCGCTTCCCGGCTCTGCACCTCTCTCTCCTTCTTATTAAACATGGGCTAGATGCTATCTCTCAGTCCTGCTCGCTCGTCCCTCACCCTCCCTCTATTGATTATTTCCTGGGAGCTCCCGCCAGCTGCTCCCCCAGCACCACGTTTGACCTTCCCCGGGAGGAAACAAAGCCCCAATGTCAGGCGACTCTCAGCGACGCAGCAGTGTGAAACAGCCACTTCAGCTCACTGCCATTGCACAGACGGACAGCAAAAGATGGAAAACTTGGTCAGAAAAGCTGCAAAGGAAAGAGATCAAAATATAGCATTTGAACTTAACAGCTCCTCCTTTGCTCAGAGCTGCCCTTGCATCACTGAAGCACAGCTCACCCCAAGTGTTTGCTGTGTCCCAACCCACTTCCTTCCCTATTTTATGGAAATGGTGGAGCTTTTTAACTTGCACATTGACTGGCAGAGAGAAATCCTGACAGCTTAATGGCATTCTGCAAATTCATCATCACCTGAGCTGCCAAGGGCCTTGTAATGACCATCCCACATACTCCTGCAAGGATGACGTTGGCACTACACACTAATGGTCTCGGGAATCTTTGGTTTGACTTGTATTTATGTAGCCTTCCCATTTTTAATGCATTCAGAGCAGAGCACGGGGAAGAAAAAGGAAAAAAGAAAAAAAAAAGAAACCACAAAAAAGCTTAAGAATCACTTGGGTTTCTGCAAATCAGATGAGCTGGAGGGAAATATCCGGGACGTAGCATCAAAGGAGGGGCAGGAGCACAGCAGGAAGGTACAGAGCTGACGGCAGCCCAGCTCACTCACACTGCTGAGGTTGTGCAGAGAGCTCCCACACAAAAGGAGGAACTTTAAATAAAGATGAAGCGGATGCAGTGACATTGTTGCACGGCCAATCAATGCCGCCTCCACCTCAGGGGTCACCTGAGAGAGAGAGACCTTTCAGTGGCCTTTTCCAACCCTTCCATTTCTCACCAGCAGGTCTTTTCATACTCGTATCTGGTCTATTAACCCTTAAAGCCTCCCATTGCTCTCGTCCCATTTGTTATGTCCATGCACTCCTTTAACTGACCTTTAACTGACCTCTCTGCTTCTTGCTCCACAAACCCTCTTGGTCACATCTATGCTGAGAGCAGCCCTTGGTCTTCTCTTCTTTCAGAGATTTTTTCCCTTTCTCACACTCAGCATAATTGAGCACGCTCAATGATAATTTCTATGCCAATAGTTGACAGGTTTACTTCTCATCTCATCTGTTTTATCTCTTGGCTCTCTTGCTTAGACATCTCAAAGGCGTCTTGCAAACCATTTCCTTAAATATGGACTCAGTGCTTTTGGGGCACTTCGAACTCCGACGTGCTCAGAAAATCCCAGCACCTTCATCTTTTTGCCTCCTAAACATTCTGTGTTCCCCTTCTCCATCAGTACTAAAAACTTCATTATTTGGTTTGAGTTTTTTCTCCTGGAATAATGAACATCCTAAAGGATTAGCCCTAACAGCTAATGTATGACTCCTCTGAGACTGAGCTTCCTGTGCACAGGATGGACTGAGCTCAGTGCAAACAGCCTGGCTGTGAGACACAGACCCCATGGATTGCTCCCTCCTTTGGGCTGAGGGAGGGACTAGACAATCTTATGTTTTAGCTCTTTCCCCTGTCATTCTGCTCTAAATGCCTACAGAATGTTGGATGGATGGATGGATGGATGGATGGATGGATGGATGGAACCATAAGCATTTACTGGGTCTGACACTAGGAAAATGCACAGCTGGCTCCTTCCTAGGGTAGGAGAATTGCCAGTACAAAGGCAACTTGTATCAGAAAAGAGCAAAAATTAATAATAAAGACTTCCCTGCCAAGCAGCTTTAAGCACCATGGGACACATTTTGCCTCTTCCTAATGCATTCCTCTGTCTGTCACTTGCTGGGTAAGCCCATCTCATGACCAAGAGCATGAACTGCTGTGTGGATAGAGCCTGTGAAACCATCAGTATAAAGTTACTCTGGACACCAGAGAGCTGCTTCACTGACCTGAACTCACAAAGATACCAGCCAGCATTAACTCAACAGCACCTATTTTCAAGCCCTTAAGCTACAAGTCACTTGGCTTCAGCCTATGCTCTTTGAAGGAGAGAACATCTGTAAGGGAGGAAAGGGCAGAGGGGAACCCTGCAGCCTCCAGAAGGTGATTTTATCAAAGGGGGGAATTGAATAGAACTGCAGCTATTGCTGTCTCCTGGGCTTGTAGAATTTAGAAAGATATCCAGGTGACATCGTATGATTTAAAAGTTAATTAAACTGAGTGATACAGTATAACAGCCCCAGGTGTTTATTTCAAGCTGCCTGTTTCTGCAGCACTTAGAAGGAATGAATGGGGCAGGGGGAAATCTAATAAAAAAACCTTCTGCATGTTGCATTAAGAAATAATCACACCGTTAAATCATTCTGGTTCCGGAGCAATTCTAGTACCTTAAAATCCTGGCAATTCTCTCCAGCTCAGGCTCATTTCCATCATCGTGCTGTCCTCCTTCCCAGAGCTGGCACGTTTTTCCTTTTAAGAACCCCAGGAGGGAGCTGCACAACCCAGCAGCCAGGGCCTCGTGCATCGGCTGTGCCGGCGGCTACACCTCTGCTGGAAGGCACATCAGATCCCTTCTGAGCACTAATGGGGTGCCTGGACTGGCACCATCCCTCTCACACAGAGCTGCTGGGATGGGAGGGAAACAGCCTGGACACAGCACTGGGCGTGCAGCAAATGCTGACAGACCTTAGGAAAACCAAGGGAGTGGCTGGAATGTGAGGTGTGAGTAGGGAGGAGCAGAAGGATCCATAGGAAAGGACCTTCCATAAAATTGGAAGTTTGGGAGAGACTACTTTTCTCCCTCGAAGACATTTTGTATGGAAAATGTAATTGTAAGAAATTTCCCAGGGAAGACTGAGGTACAACAGCTTCTCTTGTTTCTTGGGAAGTCTCCCAGCATGGGCACATCTCCTTCACAGGCACAGATCTTTCCCCAAGACCATGCTGACGGAGAATCCTGTCTTGCAGGACATTTGTCCCACATGCCTCATAATCATCTGACACCAACAGCTGACTCTCTTCAGAGTTCATCACCTTTTCTTCTATGGGTTCAAAAGTCTTCTAAAACTGTTGAACTTCAGACCTCAACATCTGCGAATCCCTAGCCAAGCACCGTCTCTATGCAGTGTAAATCCAACTGACATAGGATTTGAGCAAGAACAGGGAGATGGAAGTCGCAAGAGTCTGAGGTGAGGTAAAAAGAAAAAGAAGAGGTTTCAGCATCATCACTGTCACCAAAGGCCCTGAGTTATCTCAAAGGCATTGTGTCTAGGAAAGTTCCTCTGCATTCTGAGGAAAAGTCCACTTTTCTGTAATTAGTCAGGTTAATAAATGACTCCCTCTTCTCCCTACAGCCTCTCCTGTTACCAATTCTCATGCAGCATTGCCAGAGCCTCCTTTCACTATTAATACCACTCACTGTGAAATGTAATTACCAGCTCTATCACAAAGCGTCAGGCACATTTATCCACTGTACACACTCGTTGACTCCAGATCACATCAGTCACTGGTTGCCTTGTTCTGACAATGCTGTCCAAAGGAAAAAGTGTCTGCACAGGCTCCCAGCTAACTTGGGCCGCTTAAGTGGAGCATGAAACTTGTTCTGGGGGTCCAAAATGGGTTCAATAAGCAAACACAAAAACAAGAAGCAAAACGAGATACTTAAATTAATACAGACTCATAATTTAAATCCAAAAGAATGAACGATGATAGGCAGAGAGGAGTGTTTGGCTGGAGAAGATGGATTAGTAAGCGCTCTAGAAAGCAATTCAAAATGATAGAGTGAAATTAATGGCTCCCTCCTTTAGGCTGACACAAGCAAAATCCCTCCTTTGCTTTATGCTTTAGGTCTCCTCATTATGTTTTGATTAAAACTGATACAAAAGAGCTCACTTAACTGTCCCTTGCTCATGGCTTTCTTCTCCTGCCTCCCTCTTTACACCTCCTTGCAGCTGTTTCCAGCAAACACACAGGATACCCAGAATTCACATTGCTCAGTCCTTTGTCATTTGGCAAAGCTGCAACTCTCACAAAGGGCAGGGACTCAGCCAGATGTATCAGCTTCAGCTTTATTTAAAAATCCTATTAGTTAGAAGAGAAAATGGTATACATTCTTACTGATGTCCAACTGACTCTTCTATTGAGTGCTTCGAATTCCATGGGGCTAGAGGCAGCTTTTCCTGTCCCGTCTGAATATCAAGCGTGTGCTTTGAAGGCGGTACCTTCACTGCACTCAGTATTCCTGGAGTTGTTTAAAAGCACACAGCCTATGCCTATAATGGGGAACAGATAAAAGGTGAATTTTATTTACTGGTTGAGTGTCACCATGAGGCTATGAACACTGAAATAGAACCTGAGAAATGCAACTCAAAGTACTGCTGACAAAATAAAATAAGAATTATCAGCATACTCGAAGAGGAAAGAAGTGGAACTGAAAGAGGATTAGTTATGTTAACTGCTTATCTGCCCCTGAGTCTCCAGCGTTTAGACTCAGGTGTCCAAAGCCAGCTAATGATCTGCACACCAGCACTTCCCTAGGCAGAGACAGGGAAGAGAGGTCTGTGAGAAACCAAAAAAATTTTTTCTTGAGAAAAAAAAATGAAAACAAGAAAGGAGAGCTTGCAAAAACTTTCAGGTTCTAAAAAACCTGAGGATTAAACTGCTGCAGATGAGGAAGGAAATGAGGTAGGCGTCTTTCAATTAAAATAAAGCACAACAGTGTGACCTGCTACGGTGTGTTTGTCCTAGGTACACATCCCAGAAACACCTCCAGCAAATCTCCGTGCTCCCAGGACCATCACAGCGCTTCCTGGAGCCTGGCTCAATCCAAGGTGTCTCTTTCCACCTGAATGGAAATTCAATCCTCAATTCCAACCAAATGCAACTGGTGGGGGAGAGGAGAAGGAAACAGCTGAACTTCAAACCTTTCCCATGCTCTCACCATTCTGGTGTTTCTTTCAATAATGATGAATTTGTGGATCATATTCTTCTACTCTCACACAACAACGATGTTTCCTGCTTTGATTCAAGCCTTTTTAAGCATGATGGTGGCAGATGGCTGGCTATTACACAGCATGGCCACACAGCAATGGGAGCAGGAAGGACTGTCCACAGAAATAGTGACTCTTCAAAATCAAAAAGGTGAGGGCCCATGGAAGAGCTGTGGTTTTATTTTTACACCTCAAATCAGTTATTTGAATGCATTATGAATGCTGTAAATACACCCAATGGATATAACAAAAATACATTATTAATTGACACTCATTATTAATGAAGTTATAAATTCACAAGTGATGGAGCCATGACGGTGTGAAGGAAAGGTCATGAATAATAACTGGAAATAAATAATATATGCCCAGTTAGCTCACAGGATACTATGTTCATATGACTGTAGTGCCTCATGTTTATTTAACTCAGCAGTGCATTGACTTCTTATTCTTTGCCAGATAATAAGAGAAAGAATTACAGGGACTATAATCTCTATTAACTCAATGTAACAGATCACAATGGACAGCTGATCCTTCCGCAGGGATGCTCCTGCATCTTAAGTAACACTAGAATGCTGGAATCCACCTCTCTTCTCCATCATGCTCTGCCTCTTTGACATCTTGCTTTGCCTCATTCATCCACTGCTGGCAGATAGAGAATGTCACATCTAGAAAGTCATAGCAGACCCAGAGATAAACTCATGACCAGCCCAAGTGGCACATGAGGGCGACTATCAGTGGTGAAATGCCAAAATCTCCGGTGATGTCCCAGTGTGACAAACAGCGGAAGGCAAGCCGTGTGCTGTGTGCACATACAGACAAATTTGTTTTGGTTCCATCTGTTAGGACTAATTTGTTAATTATTAAATAGATAATTTATCATCTCTGCTTGCTTGATCGGTGTTTATTACCCGCGGTCTGAAGCAGAGAGTGCTGTGTGAATGAAGATGGGATTAATTAATTACGAAAAGTTCAGGCGACTGCAAACTTGCAGCGACTGCTTCCAGTCCCTGTCTACTCCTGAACAGAAAGGAGGCTGGGCGATGGAAAAAGCATCAGGAATTCAAGCCTTTGAATGTCAAATTTCCTCCTTTCCTCACAAATTAACCACTGCTGGATGATGAAAAGCAAACTCTATCTTTTAAGACTTCACCTCAGCACTTTCTAACCAAATTCTCTTGAAAATCTCTGGATCCAGCTACCCTGTGAATATGCCAGCCTATACAACAGGCTACAGGTGAAGTAAACACCAACCTGCCTAAAGATACTGGACAGATCCTGAAATTCAGGGATGCTGCACTGCAGGAAACAAGAGAACATAATTCACATGCTATCAACTGATGCTGCAAACACACAGGTAAGGGATAACTTCCAAGGAGCCCAGCATTCAACTCACCAGCTATTCAGTCTTCTGAAGGGAGACATCAAGGGAAATCAAAGGCAAGAGATGGTAAGTTATTTGATCAAAGACACTTTTAAGGTTAATGGACAGGCCACAAACAGCAATCACGCCTCCAGTCATGCAGTCAGAAAAATAGATACATCATGTTTGGTACGTGGTAGGAAAAGATCTTCCCCACAGAACTCATTCAGCCAGTTCTTTAGGGATTTTCAGGTGACTTTTTGGGTAACTGTTGCCCTGCTACACCTCTGTGTTGCTGCATCTTCGCTCCCTCAACTGCCTCATGACCAATTTAACAAGTATTTTGTACAAACTAAAGTTTTCTTGCTAAATAAATTAATTATGACAGAGTAAACAAAAACTTTTTTAAAATGCATGTTTTGATGTAATTACAACTTTAATTGGCTGGTTTAACATTTGAAATTTGATTTAATTTTAAACTTGATTATCCTCTCAGCAGGGTCAGGCTGCCAGAGACACAAACGAGCACTGGAGCCTCTGGCACTCCCTATCCAGCTCCCAGTGGAGCCCCACTCTGTACTGCAGCATTCCTCGAGCCCCCTTCCCTCTTTTATTATTCTTATTTAAGAAAGGAAGATCAAATTCAGGCCAACAGCACACATACGTTTCCTAGCACTCCATTAGTAATTTTAAAATGAGATGGTGGCTCTGGAGCCCCAAGTATTAATCCCAGCTCTGACAGCTCCTTTCCCTAATTGCCTGAATGAAATCTCCACCCCACCCCAACTGTCCTCGCCCATAAAACGAGCAAGGATAACAAGAAGCCAGAAAGGTATGCCAGGAAGTGGATAAATTATGTCTGGGAATTGCTTGAAAGATGGATGCTCCAAGCTGGGACAAAGAAAGCCACTGCAGTGTCAGTCGTGTGTCAGAACGCACATGCCATGATGAGTCTGATGAGGTGACATCTCCAGCCACCTCTGGAAAAACCAGCCCAAGGTAGGTTTGCAGCCTGATTCCTACTGACACACAGGAAAGCCATTTTCTTTCCAGCAGAATTACCAAGTTGTTAGTAAATGTTGCCACAGATTTCTCTTTCCTGCTTCAAAAGAGCCTTTTGCACTATTCTCCTACTTCCCAGTCCCAGTATTTGTACTCTCAGGTGCTCTGCTCATCAGCACTATCCCTGATTTCTCATAGGTTCCCAAATTGTGAAGCTCAAAAGAACCGTAAGAATCAGCCAATCTAAAAACTGTTGAAAAGCACAAGCTGGTGAATTAAGCAAAGCAGTTCCTGCATCAGGCTCATAATTACCAGCTGACTTAGAACATTTCTTGTACGAGAATATCCCATCTTCATTTAGACATTTCAAAGTGATGGCAAATCCCCTACGTACTGAGATAAATAGCTCCAATGGCTAATTACCCCCGTTGTAACAAAAGCATTTCCTTATTTCTAATCTTTTCTGGTTTCTACTTCCAGCATTTGATCTTGTTATGTTTTTGTCCGAGAGATTAAAGAGCTCTTCACTAGCCAAAATCTCCCTCCCATATAGGAACTCGGACTATGATCAAGCTGCTTATTAACCTAGCCTTTGTTAAGTTAATTAGAAGGAAATTCTCCAGCCTCTCGCTGGTTTTCGATCTTGAGGTGAGGCAGGAGAAATAGAGACTGGTCACCAAGGATTTCCCCTATTTTTAGAGAAAACAGGTTAAGATAATGTCTTGATAAAATAGAAGCCCATGTATTATGTGCTTTATGCTATCCACCCCATCTTTATGTCACCTTTCCTGCCTCCTCTTGTCCTGGTATAAGATTATGCAGGAAGTGATACTTGAAGTTGATTTCAAGCTGAATTTGCACATCTTCATGATCACTGACCCCACCTCAAAGGAGACATAAAAAGAGGGAAGCAGAGACTGAGATGCCGGGAGATTCTGCTGGAAGGCCCAAAGGAAGCACACTGCTTTTTGTCAAGAGGCTGCTTGCTAAGCCGCCCCGTCTTCTTTGAAGGCCCTTTACCAGCCCTTCTCTCCTCCCAGGGCTGCTTTGCTCTCTCCTGCCTGCATGGCAAACTTCCTACACAGTCCTCTCTTCCCCTAATGCCAATGGGAACTCTTGGACTACTTCTCCCCTCTCCTCCCACCTCTCTCACGCACGTGTCTTCTCTTCACTGTCTTTGCCAAACTGCCTGAAAGAGTGCTTTCTCCCTTCCCTTCCTCCTTTTGCTTCACATCTTCTCTGTGGGAGGACTCACAGGGCTGGTGCTCTCCTCTGCAACCATGCAATCCCTCTTCCCAAATCCTGCTCTGAACAGGAGCTGGTCTTCTTCTCCCTCAATGAAGGTTTTTTGGTTCCCAGCACTGGGAGTTTACACGAGTGCAGCTCCTGTGTGAAATACTCCAAACCCATTTGTACCATGCCCTTTCCAGCCCTTTGCAACACTCCTGTCCAACTGCTTGGCCTTGCTGTGCTTCTTGCTGCCCTCCGAGCATCACTGTAAGCACCAACACTCCAAGGCAAAAACTGTTTTGCTACCAGTAGGATCTCCAAACAACATCATCTTTCTGTGAGTCACTTGCTGGGAAAGGGAGATGGGAACAGCTGTGCTGTTGCCTCAGGACTGATTCCTCTATCCCCGTGCTGCTTCACAGTCACAGAAATATTCCTCCTCAAGAAGTATCTCATTCTGACTTATGCTAACCACTGGCTGACTTCATTCATCATTGATTGTCTCCTCTCTGAGAACCAGAGCGCTGCTGCAGATGCATTTTGGTGTGCTTTAAATTGAGTGATGATGGGGGTTTCATTATGCTCGTGTTTGTGCTGAACAGCAGTGTGCTGGTGGTGAGGGAGCAACGGAGGAGAGCTGGTGGGAGAACAGTGAGCACCATGGTGGAGATCTGGGGGGATTTGCATGACAGATCCACTGACATGCAAATCTAAAACTGGAACACTGACCAAGAGGTGTTGGGTCATCTAACAGCATCGTGCCCCCATGACTGAGCTCTAAGTGGACAGGAGGAGGATCCACCTTGCCACACAGAAGGAGAAAACGGGAGGGAGGCAGCTATCAAGCTGAGGGGATTGGAAAGAGCTCACACTGTTTCCCTGTTAGCCCAATCTGATTTGTGGGAAAAAGGCAGACTTGGGAGAAAAGGTTGGGGTCACCTTAGTGTAAGAAAAGCAGGGGAAAAATTGAGGAAAAATTGTCAGCAGACAGTAGAGGATGAATGCAGAAAACATAATTTCTGCCCTTTATTTTCTGTACTGTCTTTAGCACCTTCTCCTGAAAAACAATATCCCAAAGCTCTCAGCAGTACTCAGGAAATGGTGGGATTCAAACACTGCTCAGCCTGTCTGTGGGGTAGGATCCAAGGGTGCTCTCCATGGTTTTCTCTCCCTACAAGCAGTGCCAACCCCAACACACTGCTTCCTCCTGGTCGAGTGGTTTAATTAGAAGTGAATTTAGAAGGGTGGGAAGGAACTAATGGCAAGCAGCCAGAATGAAATGAGCCATCCCAGGAGAAGGGTGGTGAGACAGAAGAGCTGGGCTTAGCATACCAAGAGTGGTGACACGCCCCAGTGTCCCCTAGACTGGGAAGACTCAAGTCCTCTCCTCCTCAGAACAAAGATTAGCATGGTGGATCCCGGGCTGCTGGCAGCAGGACACAAGGCTGGGATGGCCTTGTTCGTGTATCTGCTCTTTAACAGGAACTAGATAAAGAGACAAAACCCTTCCTGGTGAGAAAAACTACTGCTCAGTGTCAATGATTTTCTGTCACTTCTTGCCAGAACTCTGGGTGAAAAAGTCTGGCCTGGGGACCTCTGGGTGAAAAAGTCAGGTCTCAATTGACTTGTATTCTGGCAGTGAATGCTGTCTAGTGGTCTTCTGCCCACTGGCAAAAGACAATTTTTCCCATCAGTTGGGGTTGTGATTTATTGGTACAGGGGTTGAAATTCAATAAAATAAGCTCCTCCATCATCACCTCCCAGCAATTATCTTGCTACTCTGCTAATTTCACAGAGACAACCTGAGAAGACACCCAAAGCCCAGCCCCAGTGAGGCAGGAGGCTCTCAGCTACATGTGTTTGTGTCACCACAGTTTGTAACTGGCACTTGCAAAGGCGGCTGCAGAGACAGAGACTGTCCCAAGTACAGAACCTGAACGCTGTGCTGGTGGCACAGCCAAGGCTCCGCTGTGTCAAAAACTCCTGGATGCAGAGTAAATGCAGGAGGCTGTTACAAGAGTCAGCACATGGGACCACTGAGGCCTTTAGGAAATAGCAGCATGGGGAAAAGAGAGAAACTAGCTCCTAAGAGTTGGTTTGGATCAGTTGTGAGGGTACTCTGGACATAAATTTTGATGTATTAATGAGTCACAGCGGTCACATAACCCGCCGTTCCATCATTTCCTCCTTTCTAACAGCCCCTTTTGGAGATCTAATCTCAGTAAAATGCTGGAGGAGCCTCTCAAAAGGCCATGTTTTACTGCTGTCAGTCTATCACCAGTTCCTCATGCCAAAGGGCCACGGGGGAATAATCTCTTATCTCAGAGATCAAAGTCCTATATTAATGACTGGGAGCTGCCACTCATCCCGTGCTCAGACCACCCGAGGAACATGCTGCTCTCCCCAGCTCAAAGCCTGGTTTGTTTATAGCAGCAGCATTAATCTAGAGGATGGCCTTTCAGTACAGGCACTTTTTATTATTTATTTAGTACTCAATATTTATTATTTATTTAGTGCCCAAAATGCCACAGGTCTTCGTGGCAACATGAGAGAGGCAGAATCCATTCCTTGAAAAGCCCCCAGGCTGATAAAGACCCTAAAAGAAGACGAATGGGGTTGTATGGACAAGGATGGATTTGAAGAGATAAAATACTCAGTTTCTCCTCACTACTCACACTCACAAAGCTATTTTATACAGCTTCCTATATGCACGGAACACATGCAATGGGATGGCTCCTTTATTTGGATGCAAAATGGGGGATTGAAGGGAAGAAAGGCAGAAGTGGCTCTATGGACTCCAAAGAGGACAAATAGGTGGAGAGGTGGGAAGGATAAAGAGCCTGAAGTCTTTTCCAGGCTCTCCTTGAGGTACTTGGCCATATTAACAATGTCCAGTTTTCCTCTGGATCCAAGGTTCCCCATGCAAGGCCCATCCAGCTGCTGTACTTCACGTTGGACTGGCTGATACAAACATTTTCCGGCTCTTATCCAGCTTCTGTGGAGCCATGTTATCTTCCTCTCTCCTGTATCTCAAAGATAAAATATCAGGGAAGAACAGCTAAAGAACTACTGATTTGGCACAGCCTTCCCCAGAGAGCAATCCATGCATTTGGACTCCATGAAAACAAGGACTTAGTCTGAAGCTCTCAAGGCTTTTACATTTATGTGCCAAAAAAGTGCTTCAGAAGAAATTCCTGAGTATCTTTCTCTATGTAACATGGGGTGATGGTTTTCAATCTGTAGATCAGGAGACAATGTTCAAAGATTTAAGGTAAGGAGCAAGAGGAAACATCATTAGGATGTGATGTGGCATGTTAGCAAAGGCTAGGAAATAGAGGCAGGCAAACCTGAAGGTTCTTGACTTGACAATGATCAGAATTATTATTGCTCTTTCTGCCAAGGAAATCTCCTCTTTGCAATGGTAACTCAGTCCTCCCATGTATTACTTCCCAGCAAGATTCCCATCAGAGCTGCATCTTCCAGGTGAGAAGCTGGGGGGAATGGGATGCTTTTGACACCAGGAGAACCTGCTCAATGCAGCCCTGCTGGAGCCAGAGGCTGCTCTGCCTCTGCTCCAGACGTCTGCCAGTGCACTGACTCTCCCCAAAGCACAAATCCAGCACAGAGAGAGGCTGCTGTGCACGAACAGGAGCATGAGCTCATCCAGAGAAGGTGTTACTTCTGCTGGCATTAGGAATGGTGCATGGAAAGCCATCTGTGGGAAGGAGCACGTGCCTGGCCTTGTGAGGATGCTCCCTCCTCTTTGCCACTGTTCTCATCACTGCTGCGCTGGTTTCAGGCAACTGCCTCGCACTGGCTGCTGCTCTACAGGAGCATCAACACCCCATCATTACCAGTCCCCCGCCCAGTGATGCTCATTCCTTCCTCCGTTCAGGTTGCCAAACGTCTCCTGACTGTGCTGTCCTCCACCCTGTGTACAGCTGCCTCCCACCCTGCCCTCTCCAGCGTGTCCTCACTCTGGGGAGAAGCCCAAGATCAATGATGTAAAGAGATCTGTGACCATGCTGTCACTGCCACCTCTCTGCCTCTCAGCTTGCAGATGGAAAGAGGCAGAGGAGGAAGAATAATGAAACAGAAAAGAAAGGCATTGCTTGCAGAAATTGTATTGCTTCTGCTCCAAACATAAAACACAACAGCACTCCCCTGGGGACCTACTCCAAATCCATGCACACAGACTTGGACACTTCCTGGATAAAAGCTTCCCTGCCTGCGTTCATTTCAACTCTAACAAACCCATTCCTAAGAGAGAGACTGAGCTAACAGAAGGCAAGGTTGGAGGCTGCAGGCCTTAATGGATTTGGGAAGAGCTGGGAGATTGCTAATCCCCCTGGTCCTCTCCACCAGCACAGCACCCTCTGCTCGCACAGGACAGCCAGTCTCTGCTTTAAAAGGCCTTCTCCAGCCTGAGAGAAGGGAAGCTGTGGCCAGGCATACACCTCTCAACCCTACAGAAGAGGGAGCAGAGCCAGCACCGATGGTAGCACTTAATTAAGGATACCATAACGCCAGGCAGAACTGAGTGTTTAGCTCTCCAAGGGAGCTTTGTGACCTCTCCTGTGTGCCTGGAGATATTTAGCACTGCACTGTTTGGATAAAGAGGGTTTGTAAAGGGAAAACAACAACAGAAATCCCAGTCGGCTACACTGACAAAAGCATACACAGAAGGCAGAAGAGCAGCAGAAGATTTTCATGCCTTGATGGAAAGACTGCATTTAAATAACCCAGAGCACCACAGTTCCCCCTGGCTCCACGATGCTGCTTGTTGAAGGAAATCCGCGTGGTTAACCAGGCAGGGAGAACACATCTCTGTGATTTTCACTGAGCTAATGGGAGCCAACAATGCTACCTGTAACTTGGAGGACAGCATTCCCACCCATCCCAATATCTGCCTAATAAAAGGTCAGCCCATTATACAGCACCTATTTGCAAAATTAAGAGCCTCTCTCCAGCAGCTAAATGCTTGCTTTAGATTTGGAATTACTGTAATTAAAGTTACATTGTGCTCGGATTGGTGCCAATCACTGCGGAGCTCCAGGCGTGACCCGCGTTCCCGGCGCCATGCGCCTGGGCGTCCCACTCCATTAGCTCCAGGGAATTAGCTGTCATTAACGAAGAGATGCACACTCCTTCGTGTTGTCAAACCGCAATCAAGCGGGTCACAGGTGAAGAATAAATACTTTCAGAACAAGCCCAATTACACCATTTACATTTCATTACAGAACCTGTTTAATCCACTGATGGGCTCCCAAAGTTCTTCTGCCTAATAAACAGCATTTCAGAGGAATTAATAGGCCCTGCAAAACATGCTAATTACACTCTTTTGCATTGCATTTGCAATATTGATTTTAAAGTTGCCACTTCCCCCCCTCCACTCTCCTTTCCCAGCCCCAAAGCCTTAACTTTCAGCGAAGTACACTCAAACCAACCTAATTACTTGTGAGTTTGGAAGCTAATGCATCTCTATTGTCAAAGCTGAGTTCCAGCAAAGGCCAACATACAGGGAGGGATTTTCACATCCGTAACTTGTGCAAGTTTCTCCAGACAACCACTGGAAACAGCTGCTGAATAGCAATTACAGGCAGAGAGCAGGCATCAGCAGAGACTTTGCCATAGCAACGAGACTGGCTGGACCTGCTCCCCAAAGACGCCTCCTCCTCCCAAAGACCAGAGCAGTGGAACAGGTACAATGACAACACAACCACCACAGTCTCATTTTGATTTGAAACCCAAGCTGTCTGATGCTCTCCTAGGCACTGAACTGTTAAAAAAACAAAAGGAAAGTTTATTTTCAAATTGCGGGTCTCAGCTAAACCGTTCGGAAGAGAGGAACAAATCAGCCACGCTGGTGGAACACGCCGGCTGCTTGTTTATTCGACCTGGCCATTCTGCCCAGCTCCTGCCATGGGCTTTCAGCTCTCTTCCTCCTCTACGTGCTCACTCTGCCCCCTCCTCTCCACTTCTCTGAAATCCATTTTCTTTAATCAGTGGGTTTACTTCCCAACCTCTGACTTTCTGCACTGGCTTGGCAGCTGTCACTTACCCTTGGGGTTTTATCCCAAGCTTACTGACAGCTCAAAGCATCTGGAGGAGGAGATGGGAGAGGGACAGAGTGCTTGTGGTGTTTCTCTACAGCACCTGCAGGTTGTTTAAATGGAGCCAGCAATAAAGGACAGTAGCCTGCTGTGTTCAATTCCTTTGCTAACAACGAAGCAAGAAAGGAAAGCCAAAGGAAGGTCTATAAGAAAAAAAGTGAGATACAGAGCAGCCATCCTACCATAAGGGCTTATACCTACTCCTGCTCCTCAGAAACTCTCACCAATAGCAGGTTTCAAAGGGAAGGGATACGGAAGCAGATACTGCAAGAATGCTCATAAGGAACAGTCAAAGTTTAACAAAGACAACACATGCTGCTCAGCCCTACTGTCCCTTTGGTAGGAATTTGGGCATGTCCCCAGCTGCACCGAGGAACAGCACAAACACAGCCCATGTCCAAAGATTTGATCTCTCAGGTATCCAGTCTCTATGAATGCTCCTGCAGGAGCAAATCACTGCACGAGTCAAAACCGTTTGTGTTTGCCCAGCCATCCATGTAACCCTCTTTGTGAAGTCAGGACCAGGTGCTCCTCAGTGCCCCAGGTGATCCAGGGAGTGCTGTGCCCTTCTACCGTCTGCCCAAAGAACCGCCCAGGAGCCGCCTCCTGCACAGCAGGAGGAGCCTTCACCCCTCTGTGCCCACACTTCTCTCATGAGAACATCTGCCTCACAGGAGGCAACGTATGCAGCAAGAGGCATCCGAGCCGTGTGGGAAGGTTGGCTGTCATCTTCTACCGTTTTGTATCATTTATTTATCATGTGTATGGAATTTCTTTTGCCTCTCGGAGATTCTGTAGGGATTTACAAACATGAAATGCTACAGATAATACCTTGGAATCTCTTTCCCCTCACAGGCACCGAACTGGATTAGTTCATTATTGTCTGGAAAACACTTTGAAGTATCACTTAATGCTACTAATCATGCAGCACCTCTTTAACACCACCTACCAACGATAGCACAGGCTGGAAAGGGGATATAAATACCAACCAAGCCTGGTAATTGCACTGCAAATACATCAATATTTTTCAAGAACTACTCTTAATCTCATAAAAATGCCACAAGAAATCAAGACCTACAAGCAGTTCTGTATCTCTTCCTCAGGGCAGACCCTTAGGCAATGCAACATTTCGACTGCACGCTGTGCCCATGGCTGCCTCAGACAAAGGTGTTTTTTTACTGCAAAACCTTCTGACAAACCTTTTACTGCAGGTTTTCCAAAGCAGGACTAACTCAGACCAGCCCTGCATAGCTTCCAACAGCAGAGATCATCACAGGACAAGAAGAGTTTGCAAGAGAATGGCTAAGACCATCTCTAATTTAAGCTGACAGAAAAGCAAATTGAGAAGAAGATATAGTCAACTATTTGAAGCTTGGCCCTTCTTAATCATCCACAGAAAGCAAGAGCTCAGTGTTGCCATGTCATTGCACAGGTAAGATTAAAGACAGGCAGGAGATTTTTACCCCATAGTTAAAATGATTAATGTTTCTAAACAGACATATAGTTTGAAAGCACTATTACTGGAAAAAGAAAAGTTGTTGCCTCATATTCTCAACCCACTATTTTCCCTGGGCATTGAGCCAGAGGCTGAAGAATGAGGAAAATTGCTATTTTAAGAGTTTTCTTGAATTGCAAGGTTTGGTAACGAACACGACTTGTTACTGTCCCCTTTGCTGAAATCAGGGGCAAATGGAAAAGGTGTGCATGAGTGCTCTGCTGAGCACTCTGTCCTCAGTCAGACTTGGAGAAGGAAGGCTGGTGATATGCTCCTGACAGCTGTCCCTCCATCCCAGCCTCCCCGGTGGCACCAGAACAAACTTCACTCCCTCATTGTCCGCAAAGGACCAGGAGCTGCTCTGCACAAGTTTGTCTGCTGCTGTCAAGAAAGATGCAAGAAAATTATTCATAGAGTCCCAGAATGGTTTGGGTTGGAAGGAACCTTAAAGATCATCTAGTTCCAACCCCCCTGCTATGGGCCACTGAATTCAAAGAGCAGGACACAGCAGCTTTGACTTTTTATACAAGATAGGACACTATATAAAGCTACTGGTCTCACAATGGTGACATAATGCACAATCTACAGGTGATCATGCTGGGAAAAGAAAAGGTGTGAGCTTCCATGAAGCCAATGTTCCTCATTAGTTGCTGCAATAGTTCTGAGAACAACTCCTGCCAGAGCTGGGATGCAACATGTGTGCTGGCACCTTGCTAGGAGACACAGGAAATAAGTTGGAATAAGTTCCTGCAAACCCAGCTTGTGGCCTGGCTGGGCATGGTGTGTTGCTCTCAGTTCCTATTGTACCTCATCATGCCCCAATGTAATTTAAATAGTTCACTGTGGGAAGTGAGAGGAGAATATATTCCATAGGTTTTGTTTCCCGCTTAGTCTCGGGAACACTGATGTTGTGAGTTGTTGCTGTAAAACCTCGCCGACAAAAAGCCCAACGTGACCTCCTGCATCCAGGGCTTCCTGCTATTATAAACTCAGAAAAACAACATGCTGCGTCCTGCCCATGAGGCAGACAGACAACAGACTGTGGTCTAATTAGAAAAGACATGCTTCCCACATTATCCATAAAGCTGCCTCAGCCTACAACTAAGGACAAATAAATAACTGTCAGGGCTAATAAGCCCAGAATCATAAGAGGAGGAAAAAAGCCGAAATTGGATCTACTCAGACCTCAGTTATGTGATCACAGAAAACTTGTGGTAACAACTGTGAAGACAAACAAAACCAGCTATGGTTGAGCCAGCTCCTCTTCAGCAGACTCAGACATGCTCCACCTCAACAGATTGTGCCAACCCCTCGGCATTTCTCTGAATTTCCAAACTAATAAGAGACGCAAACTGCCATAGGTGATTAATTGGAGCATTTGAGCATCATGAGAAGACCTTCTCCATTTCAGCATGCCAGAACACAATAGGAGGAGATGAGGAGATATCCAGTGTGGGGAGCTGGAGAGAACAACCCAGAAATTATGAAGATTGTGAGGTTGGCACAAGCTCCCAGGGCCAGCTATATCAGGAAGTTGTTTAGGACATTCTTGGGATAAAAGACATTAAAGGGATGATGTCCAGAAGCTTTGTGTGCATTACCCATTTGGATCACAGCCAGTCATTACACAAGTCCTGAATCTAGAGCCCTTCAATTTTTCATTCCCTCTCCCTGCATCTCCGTAGGAAGGGACAGAACAACTCCAGGCACTCTTCTGAACTCCCCTGGGAGCCAGTTGTGTTGTTGGCACCCCACACCATAGAGTTTTACAAAGCAAGTTCCTCAGCTTCTTGCTGTGGTTGAAGAAATTTTAAGAATCCGCAGAAAGGATTAACTCCAAGTGACAGTTTCCAACAGAACACATGAAGAACAAGTTGGAGTTACCCAAATTGCCTCAGTTTAGTCTCTCCATTCCTTCCTCAGCCACTGAATGACAGCTCAGGAATCTGTTCAGAATTAATTTTCATCAATCTGTTTCACCTTTATGCTCATGGATCCGACGCAGGGCATGGGCCCTGGACATCTGGAGGGTGTTGGAGCAGTTCCCACTGGGAGCCTGTCCCTGCCAAGTGACAGGGGAGCACCCACTGGGACAAAGCCGTGCCAGCTCCCAGCAGCACTGTGAGGCAAACATCACCGCTCGGGTGCAACCGTGCCTGACAGAAACGCTGGTGTTTCCAGTGCTCTCTCTTATTTGGTGAGGGGAATACAGGGGCTGGACTCGAGACCAGGAGGCTGCTCAGAGCTTTTCCCACAAGAACAGTGACAGCAGGAGCTGCCATATGGGATGAGACAGGGAGCAACTTTGCCTTGGCCTTATTGATTGAACAGGACTAATCAGGCTGAACTTGGGGCCCATCTGCTGACCACTGATCAGAGGCTATGGAACCAGGACACTGCCCATGAGTTGGCAGGACTACAGGCATGGACAGTTGGGAGGGAGCACCATCCACACACTCACCTGCTCCTTGGTTCTTCCAGCTCTGCTCTTTAGCTCTGTCCTGGAGGGATCCATCTCTGGAAACAGCAAGGCAGTGCCACGTGCTGCTGCTACATCAGATCACTGATCAGCCTGGAACATACATCTTTTGAATCAGAGAGCTATTTATTCTAAAAGAAACATCTCCACACTGCAGAGACTCGATGCTCACAAGGTGCTCCTCAGCTCTTGGAGGCCACCAGGTATCTTCTGCTCATGGCTGCAGTGTTTGAAAGAAGCACTAACCCCTTTGGGAGGGTGTGGAGCCCTGGCTGAGCAAAGGTCAAGGAGGATGGAGCTTCTGCTCTGCCTCAGCTTCCCCTGCCCTTGAGAAAGGTCTGAGCTGGACCCAGAGCCATTCTGGTGGGGTACAAGGAGGCAGCTCTGGGGCAGGAAGGGGACACGACCTCAAGAGACACAATCCCCATTGACATGCACTTCATTTCACCACAAAGGCAAGCTCAGCATGAACGAAGGACTCAAAACCCTCCAGCTTTTGTCCCTTCCAATTTGTGGGTGCATCAAAGCACCAGCCAGAAGCTTGGAAGCTGATAAGGTGGAGATCCATCATGGAGAATTTGCAAGATGCACCAAGGTAGCAGATTACAGAAAAAGCCCTAAGCCAGACTTTGTGTAACTGCATCTTGGCCTCCAGGACACCTTTGCATCCTTGGCCCGTGCCAAGGTGGCTGGTTGGGGTGCTTGTCCATGCCAGATCCCTTGATTGCTTTCTGCAGACAGCTTATCCGCAGAGAACTGGACTAAACCCAAACTCATTTCACATAGGTCACTGACCAAGAGGGCAGCATGTAATGACTTCTCATCTCTATCTGCACAGACTGGATCTAAACCACTGATCTATAGCACCATTGAAACTCCCCAGTTTCACCCCACATCCTCAGTTAAAGGACGTCTCCTTCCCACCACCACTCCCCTGGTGCCTGTCAGAGCCAGCAGAGCTCTCCCTCTGCAATGCCTCAAGGAAAATTCCCCTTTCATAGGCTCAATTACAAAGGAAAATCTCAACATCTGCCCGTGTGAGTCAGCTATTTCTCTGAATCCCAACTACTTAGTCTCTAGGAGATGGCTGGGAAAGGCAAAACCAGAAAGACAAGAAGGGTTGTGTCCTAAATAAAAACAAGTCCAAACACTTGGCAAAAAAAAAAGAGAGAAAAGAGAAAAAACCCATTTAGCTTTGTAAGGCAATAACAAGCAGAGCAATATGTAGCTTCAAGGCTACATAGCCAGGTCAGAAAACCCTCCAGAGAGAAAGAAGTAGGCCACAAAGCTCTGATATTAGCTGCTAAATCTGCCTGCATTACCCAAAATTTGTGGGGGAGGCCCCTCTGATGGCCACGTTGGGTCTCTGACAGAGGCAGCCACTGCTCCAACAGCCAACATCTGGCTACCATCCCTGCACTAACATGTGCAAGATCTGGAAACGTGGAGAGCAGCAATCCCCAGTCTGCTCCCTCTTGGATCCACTGATGCCCATGGTACAGGACCTTACAGACCATTTGTTTCACCTCCCAGCCATGGGCAGGGACAACTTCCACTATCCCAGGTTGCTCTAAGCCCTGTCCAACCTGGCCTTGGACACTTTCAGGGATCCAGGGGCAGCCACAGCTTCTCTGGGCAACCCGTGCCAGGGCCTCACCACCCTTACATTAAAGATAAAAATTTACCTCTGCCTCTAAAACTTTCACCTACAAATCTGGTGTAGTGAGAGACGGCTTTTACAGATGATTTTATGGAGGAAAAGTCTTTGAGGTTATTCATTCCTATTCCCCTCAAGGGAAATCATTTCAATATTATCAGCAACAGCACTGCTGAAGAGAACATGCAAAAAACCTGGAAAATGCCTCATTTTATCAACAGAAGCAAGGTCATCCCAACCCGGAGATGACGACATTCAATATTAATATCTCCAAGCAGGGTTTGAACCTCTTGGTAACCATCCATTCCCCGGAGAAACATCTTCCACTAGCTTTGACGTGAATTAATTAGGCTTGCACAGCTGCTAAGTGCCATCTGCCTGCCACCACAGTGCTGGAGAGTCCACGGAATGGCAGAGGATGGGCTGTCTCACCCCACAGCACCTGCTGTTCCAGCACCCCTTCCTGCATCCTCCTGTGTTTCACAAGCCCCAGGCTGTCCCAGCTCCCAGCAAATGCAACAACTCAACAGGGCACTGTGCAAAGACAAAGCTGCCTCCTCTCTGACACAAGCAACTTCCTCATTTGAACCCTGGTTTATTCTCATTTCCAGGAACTCCACTTGTTTCTGCTGCTCCAGCCCTAAGCAGTTGTATACAACATTCTAATGAGGTCTATTCCACTGATGTAAAGGGCACATGGATCACACTGCTCAATTTATTTCTGCTTGGAGCATCTAAGAGCTGCTTCTCAAGGAGTTTGAGAAGATCTATTAACAGTCCAGCCCCGACTGGTAAACAATGTCCATTTGTGGACTGGCACCATCAATCCAATCAGCAAAGGCATTTAAGGACAGGATGTACAATATTGGAAAATGAAATTACTTTGAAAAAATTCCTCCTTGCTTATTTGCCAGCTAATGACAGAACCAATGCCAAGCACAGCCAGTCTGTGCTAGGGTGTTCAGAGAGACAGTCCTTATGCAGAGACATCTTTTTTACCTTCTCATCCACCTAAACACATCCCACGCATTGGTCCTCCCCCTCACTTGAGCCTGGGAACACCTCCAGAGGCTTCTCCAGCAGTACAGTGGCAGCAAAATTCCCAATGCAGCATGATCAGGTGCCTTGTTTTGTCTCTTTTTATAAAACGTCCTGAATTTTGCACTTTTGGCAAAGTTGTGTTGTTGAGTTGTCTTCCCCTTGTAAATATTTGCTGTTGAGAATCATTTGCAATGTGAAACTTCCCTAAGGAAGGGGAGAAAGGCTGATGCTCTGCTGTATCTGATGCTATTCCTTATGTCATCCATGGTGTTTCCCTTCTACTTTTATAGGTACTTTCAAGAAAGACTGGATGATATTCAGCACGCAGAAATACAAAAATAAAGAGAAGACAACTCAGCAAGCTAAACTCAGAGAGTTAAGCCTAAATTTGGAAGATCCAGGCTCAGTTCCTTGCTGTTCCCTACATGACCCTCCTGCCCATCCCACAAAGAGATTAACAACGTTCCCTGACAAAGGTACAGCCCCACGCCCCTCCTGACGTACCTGAGAAAAGCTTCCAGAGGGTTTGTCCCCAGCACAGCCCAGAGGAGCACCATCAGCCACAGCCTTTGGCTGCCCCAGCTGTGTTCCACAGCATCATCCAATAACACCTTGCACTCTGCCCCATCCCTTCTCCCTGTGAACTTCCATATAATAACTGAAAAATGTGACAAGTCTAACTTTAATCATGTTTTAACTCGGGTTGGTATCATTAATCTTGCAGCCACTGATGGGTAATTTAATTAGGGTGCATTTGTAATGAATTACAATCATCATTTAGTGCTATTGTTCCTCACACGAGCAGAGGAGAGTCAGAAAACTGGCACAGCTGATCTTCTTAATAACACTCACACACTATGCAAGGCACCAGCAGCCCCAGCCTTTCAGTGCTGGTTTTACAGATAAAGGAACATCAGCACCAGGGACCCTCCACATCGAGCCTGGCAAACATCTCCAGGCGTGCTCCTCACCAGCAATTGGTGACTACCAGGCCTGGGAGATGGAACCTTTCTTTGATGGAGGAGCTGTCAAACCCTAAGCAAAGAGCTCAAAGCGAAAGCAGAGAGAAAAGTACACAGCCAGAACAGAAACTGGGCTTCTTCGTTCTTTCTCACCACCTGTGAACATCTGACAGACATGAAGGTATGGCAAGACACAAAATATGAATAAATGGACGTATTATAAGTCCAGAAGGATCCCAGCTAAAGGACTGGATGTATTAAAACACGCTCACTTGATGGTGATAGTCACACCAGAGCTACAGGCACATGAGAGGCTGCAGTCACTAACGATGCTCTAATGGAAGAGTATTTGCCCCAGAGCTTTAAATCTACCTCTACACAACAGTATCAGAAATTTCCAACCAAAAACGCTCATTTCTGCTCAGCTCCTCCACTGCTCCATGCAGGATGCATGGCAGTGAGTGCATGTATTTATTTCAGACGTGACTTCAGTCTGCAAAAGAGGAGCAATCTGTTGCTGTGGCTGAGAGCCAGCCCACTTCCTCCTCGCTATCTCCGTGCAGAACAGACAGGCTCCACCACGGACACTGTTTGTGCCACCCCCTTTGGCAGCCAGGCTAACCTGCTTCTGAACTAAACCCTTCTGAAGAGCTGCTCAACTTTTGCTGTTCTCAGTGAGGCGTTTTATACAAATTTATATTTGTTTATATATATATATATATGTATATGATGTGTTTTACACAACAGGACAAAAGGAAAGCAAGCCCTTTGTATCTCCTCCAACAAGGTGGTCAGGACCCCTCTCTCAGTCTCTACTCAGACAAAATCTGGATTTCCAGACCTCAGAGCAAGCAGAAGGAACTGCTGTTCCCCATATTCCCCAGTTCTGGCACACTGCTATGGGGAAGCAGAAGCTAGGTCAGATTTTTAAGAGAGAAAAGAAACATCAGACTTTGGGTTCCATGGTCTGGGAAAGTGTCCTGAGGGCAACATGACTTTGTCTCTCCCCTCCTCAAACATATTCATTGAGGCTTCACAGAAACGCCATCTGAAATTACTAAAAGTGTCCCAAAGTGCTTTTTTTCTCCAATTAATTTTGTCAGGTATCATGAAGGACTCCTTCCTATGTGTGTGGAATTTGCCTGGAAACCAAAGGATTCTTGGGCAAGGCAAAACACTGGGTTTTTGTCAAACCTTGTTTTTAAATAAAGGCTTGGGAAGGAGCTTACCAATTTGGAGTGGCAAACCATGACCCCGTGCCAGCAAAATGAGCAAGGAAAAATTATTAAATTTATGTGCAAATCCTCTGTGGTAGTATAATAAGGTAAGAGAAATTGATGTGGCTCAGGGCAGAGGACAACCAGGCCTCTGTTTTGGCAGTGCTTTTTCCAAGAGTTAGCAAAACTTGGATGAAGCACTGGATAGGAATGAACAGAAAATAGGGAACAGTCTGGATTATACAGTAATGCAACTTTTTAATTGGTGGCTTATACTTATCTGAAGCATTGTGCACTTTCTTTAAGACAGGCCCAGGAGAGTAGTGAAAAGCACTAGAGTAAGCAAAGAAAGGTTTTCATAAATCCCTCAGAAATTCTGGGAAAACTGTATGAAGGGACAAGAAACAAGAGGCTCATAAAAGAGGTCTGTAAAATATCAAGATTATAATAAGGGAAGAAAGAGCACTGCTCTTTGCTCTGAAGAGAAGAACAGGAGAGAACTCAGCTGAAAAAAATAGTATGTAAGGACTTTCATTTTCATACAACATGTATTAATTAACCTCTGCAATCATGGTTGTAGGGGAGCAGAAGCACAGAATTTAATGAAAATTAGAACAGACAACAACATCCCAATTTCTAAATGGTATTTCTGCCATTTCTATTTTGCTTTTGAGAATGGGATATGGTCAAGAGGAACCTCGTTTTAATCATGTTATTAACAATGCAGTCACTGAGCGGCATTTAATTATGTTTTCCTAAATCACGAGGAACTTCTGTGGCACACTCACAGCTGAGAGCTCAGATGGCAAAACCCTTCCGAGTGACTCTTCCTGGAAAAGGTCCTGCCTGCTCTGCCCCTGCTCTAAGGGCAGGTGAGCACCAGGATGGGTGTCCTGTCCCCGCTGCCAACACAAAGTGCTGCTGCACATGGGGATGGAGCACAGCTGGAAACGTGTAACTGCGCTCACCGTTCAACTTCAGCATCAAACCCTTCCTGTCATGTCCCAGCCTGGGACGCTGCCAAGCCAGAGACATGCTGCAACTTCACACAAGGTTTCAGGCAGATGCCTTACCTGCTCCCATTGCCTGCCATCATAAAAGCTGAAAAATACAAGGGAAAAAAAAGTCCTTTTTATCGTTGGGTTGCTCGCCAAATGCAGAGTCGGCACTTTTTGATACGTTACCATCAGCATTTCTTTGTCAGTCGCTTTCCTCCACTTGCTTTCACGTAGCGAGTGAAAAGGATAAAATACCTTTTCTAGCAAAATGATTGTGAAGCCACTTCAAATTAGGGGAGGGATGCAGGCGCAGGTGCAGCTCTCAGCTGCTGCACTTGAAGATGACGCTCTTGGGCTGCAGAACCTCCACTGCAGCAGCTCTCAGCCCTTCCACTCTCAACTCTGTGAAATCCTGACTTTTGAGAGCTGACATCACTCAATTACTTTCTCTTCTGGAACTGATACATTTCAGGGATGCACTGGTAAAAAGCACAGAGTGCTCATGAGATGTGCTATCCAAAGTGTAATTTTCCGTTTGTAAATAAATTTTGGCCACCGCCCAGTCTGGGTGGGATGACTGGGAAGCAGCTGATATTTGAAATCTCAACCATAGCATGAAAATAGTCTTTAATGAACTGTGCATCTGAGGGAAAAAAAAAAGAATTGGCTGCAAAATAACAAGTGATAACCATTGGAAAAAAGGCAAAGCATATGCAGGAGGAAACTCCATTAAAGCAGCAGCCATGCAATTAAAGATGGATGTGGGAAACGCGTGTGCGAGCAGCTCACGGTGCTGCTGTGACCCACAGGCCCATTAGCTCTGGAGCACTGGTAAGCTGATTAGCTCTGGAGAAGGATGATGGCAGAACTCATCAGCTAAGCTTGTTAGCTGCCACACAAAGTTGGTGTACCTTGGAAGCTTTGCAAAGTGATTAGCTCGGGGTGGGAGGAGGCAGCAGAGCCTGCTACAGGAGATGAATAACCCAAAGCAGTCACTGCGTGGGCACGAGCTCCACGTACAGATCGGCTGTCTGGGCTCTGGCTGCCTGGCAGAGCTGGCACTGGGATCTATCTCTGTTGGGGTGTGGGGGAAAAGACACCCATTCCAGGGCACAGCATGCCTGCAGCTGCCAAATCTGTGCCTCGGTCACAGCCAAGGTCTGCAGCCTCCTTGCACAATATAGTTAAGCCCCCACGGTCTGCACGTCCCTCCAAAATCCCTGCCTGCCATGGCTGAGTGCACTCCGATCCTCACCACGGAAAGCTGGGAGGTGGATGCTGTCCTCGTGCCAGCCCAGCCCAGTTGAATGTCTTCGACTCTCTCCAAAATACCTCTTGACCAAGTTTACTTTAAATAAAACCAGAGGAGCAGGATAACTCAGCCCAATGAAAAATGACAATTTTCTCCCATCTGCCTTCAGCCTGCACGTCGATGCCCTGCAGCCATTCAAGAACAACAACTCCTGTTTCATTTGGGAAACAATTTCCACGAGGTTCAGCACTAAACACCTCTCTTCCTTCTGTGGTGGGATTCCATTTCTGCCACAGAATCACAAAATCATTTTGGTTGGAAGAGACCTTTAAGATCATTTGAGCCCAACCATTAAGCCAGCACTGCCAAGTCCACCACTAAACCATGTCCCCAAGTGCCACATCTATCTAGTGGGGAATGTGACCTGCACTCCATCCATTTTTATACAGCAAGGTAAACATTTTATCCTAACTTAAAATGGTTCATACAGCTGCTTCACCTCTCCAAAAACTGCACAAACCTACTTCCACTGCCATGTCCACAAGCTGAAGCAAAAAAAAAAGGAGCTTTGGTCTTCATGCCAGATCACAATGGCAGCAGTCTTGTACATACCAGCTTCTGTTTGCCTTTTTTTTTTCTTCTTTTTTCCACAAAAACAAGACAGAGACAAGAATATCTGTGGTGGAATATAAATATTAAAAAGGCTTTAATCACAAACCCACAGATTATTTAGGCTACATGTGGCTGTAAGAGTGTAGCAAATGTCTATAAGGGTGGAGAAAGTTAATTCTTTAGGGTACAACCATAGGGGGGGGAAAAAAGTGTTTTAATTTAATACTTTCCAATTTCCAAGTGCCTACCTGCAAACATTCATTGTGAATGCATGGAGCTGTCTGATGCATTCATTAAGACTGTTTGGTTAATCTGCTTTTACACAAAACTAAAAGAGATTAATAAACTTCTCTAAATGCCGTACCATTGCCAGAATGCTTCCCTTTCTGAAAAGCTTTGCAAGATATGATTTGATTAAAAACTTTTCTTCAATTTCGATATCCTAAAGTCAAGGTACTAGATGGCAATCTTTGGTTTTGTTTCAAAATAAAGAAACTTCGCCGTTGCAGAGAAAACATGATGCAAGTATAACCGACAGCTCAAAACCAGATGGCAAATAAAATTATCTCAAAGCATATTGTTATTTTTTACATCGCATTTACAACTTTCAGCACTCATGTTTGGCAACACTGCTGTCCCTCATTTTATGTAGGTTAAAAGTGAGAAGCAGCCGTCTGCTCACTTCAAAGTCAAGTATTTACCCCCAGGTAGGATCTATTTATGTGCATTTAACCAACTATTTATAGCCATTTGAAAACAGAAGGTTTTCATGAAAAGTGCTGGCACAGCCTTCACTATAACAGTGTTGGTAACATGTTCTCTCTGTTCCCACTGGAACTTCTAACTTGATAACTCCTTTGGTAAAGATGAACTGGAATGTGGGGACCAGTGATATTAAAATTTCTTTAAGCAACCAACCCCTCTGCTTCCCCAGATGCTTTTCTGCTGCTTGTAGCAATAAATCTTCCAGTCATGCAGCAAGGCACCAAGGCACTCATGGCTTTTATCAGATAGGCTACCAGGGCTTTGGGAAGCATTAATAGTCCATCAGAGGAGGCACAGACACTGATCTCCAGGTAGCCAAGGCAGAACATCTCAGTGTGATGGGGCTGGTGATGAGCACAGGAAAAAAGCACAACCAGAGTGTCACCCACAGACATCTCCCCCCTTCATCCCACAGATTTATTCTCCCTACTGCCCTTTCTAAGAAACACGACAGTCACACCGTGAGATTTCTAAAATGAGCTCTATCCCAGTCCCTCAGCAAAGCAGCAGCAGGAGCAAGAAAAACAATTCATTTCTAGAAGCTGATATTCATCAGCAAACCCCACCTCTCTGCTCTGTTCACTGCTCCACCACAGCAAACAGGGCCTTCCTCATTCCCAGGCTCGACTATACAAAGATCCATTAGATAAAACAACATATCTAAATGAGAAATGCAGCAAAAAGAAATGAGTTTAGACAGCTCCTCCTCTCTGATCTGGGCTACAATAATTATGCCCACGTCATGCGAATTCATGACTACACATCCTCAGCATAGCTCATTTTACCCATTAACTTCAAAATCCTCGTCCAGAGGCTCCTCTCTCTGCTCACCCACCGTTCCAGGTGTCCAACTCACTCATTTCTCTTCACCATCACAGCTTTCCCTTGCATGGCCCTTCCCTAAAGCAGGTGCTCCTTGGCAGCCACACATACACCTGGCTCTGCCAAGAGAGGTTTGCAGCTTTGAAGCCCAGACAGTTTCGCCCATGTGCCCACCCATGCTTTTCCCCATGCTAGAAAAGAGCCTGGAAGAGACTTTTGGGAGCAATCCATGCACACATGAACACATTCTTCTTTCAAATTTTTCCAGACATCCTCCTGCAGAGAGAGCTCCAGAAGTCTGGCAGTGGATCAGGACGGGCAGGTGACACGCCAGCTCTGTCCCTCTTCCTCTTGCTGGCTGCCAGGTTCCTGCTGTGTCCTTTGACCTACCTCTACTCCAATTAACAAACCAAATGAATCAACAGCCACAAGTGTAAACTCATGACATTGTGCCAGCCACCACCAGCCCATTTGCTCATGGGCTGCTCCTTCCTTCGATGCTCCTTCGGGTTTGGCTTTTAGGCTGTGAGCTTTCTGGAGAAAGCATCTATCTCCACTTATTTTTCCTACAAGAGCCAGTACTGATGTGGTTAATAATAGCAGCTAACCTTTGGCTGCTAAAGTATTTGCAATGCCACCCATAAAGCTGTGTCATATTTAGTGAGCTGTCAGAGCAGCAGCATCATTAAAAAGCCCAAGCACATAACTAATGTATGCAAAGCACTGCAAGAGATAATCATTTGGTTGGTTGGTGATTTATTCCAAAACTGATGGAAGCAAAGGGCTTGGCAGTGAGAACTGCTGGAGGAAGGGAAGCAGGGCAGGCTAACACTCATACTAGAATGGTCCTACCACCTGCCTTGCAGTAGCAAGTTCTGGTGAAAGCAGTACATGTGTTTTTCGAAACTCAAATGACCCTTCATGGTCTGTGGACTCACTCTCCTAATGACTTCTGCCTGGATTTGCAAGCTCTTTTTTTCCTTCTCTTCTCGTTTCACATCAGAGGGATGTCAAGACTTTTGCTGCCTAGTGTTAACTTTGTGTCTGTACACGATGTTCTCACTGTGCTTGCTGGGACCCGCGGGCTTTATAATTAGGGCTGGATTCAAGCAGCACCAAGCACACTTGCAAAGATTTTCTTCAAACCCAAACTTCCCCACTCCTTCCCAGTGCCGTCCCTCCCTCCCTCCCACCTCAGCTCTGCAGGCTAAAGGAGATTGCTGAAGAAAAAAGCGATGCCTTCCCCTCCTCAGCACAGTGAACCCGGCTGGCTCTCCATGGGCAGCAGCACCAGGCTGCAGTTCCCGAGCTCTCCTGCTCCTGCATTACCCAGTCTCTTTGTCTCCTCTCTCCCCGTGGAGCTGAGAACCCGCAGTCCTTGCCGGGAACACCGACTCCCTCTTGCACAGCCACATCAGCCTCTCTGCACACCCGGCCTGACCCACAGAACCAACCCCAAGCCCCACAGGGCCCAGCCCGTCCGGCAGCTCCCATGGAGGGAAGACAAGACCTGTTGATTTCTGCAGTTTCATGTAAGTGTGAATTGATGAGCTACTTCAGGAAGCTAATATTAATTCCTAGAATAACGTGCAAGGGCTGCCTAGCTGATTACCCCTCATTCCTGTCTGCTTACAAACAATGATTACAGTCTAATCTCAGCACTCTTGGAGGAGCTGCGGAAAGTACCCTTCATCTACTGTAATTATGTTCCAGCTCCCTTGGAGCTGGAGCTCTTATTCACTCCTAGCATTATCTGCAGTCTAATCTAGTTGGCTGGAATGGAGGTGAAAATTACTCCGAAGAGCTGTAGTAAGCTCTTGCTGTAGCCCCAAAGCCAAGCTAAAGAAACCAAATTGTTTTGTGATGGTCAGACAAAGGTATGGGATGAAGGAGAGATGGATCCAGCACATGGCAAAAGCGAGTGTTGTTGGCACTGCCGACAGCCGACATTAACACGACTCAATGAACCCTGTTTTCTGCAGGTGTGTTCATCCTGCTGTATTTCCTTCAGCCTCTCAGCAGGATGGAGACACAGCAGACATCTCTGCAAGCTCTTTTAAAAGAAAGCCTTTTCCCAGTGGGACCTGGTCATACAATCTCCCTAAGCTGCTCCTCCACACTTCAGTGAGGCCTCACACGGTACAACGAGGCATTAAGTGTCAAAACATCACCAGCCTTTAGAATGTGATGGGAAGGTTTAGCTGCTTCCAGAAGTTTTGTTCTAAATATCAAAAGTCAAATACAGTATATGCCTGATTTAATCCTGCAAAGGCTTCCAGGCAACTTCACTTGGCCTAAAAACCAATTCTAGATAATGTGCAAGTCAACAACCTCTAAATCTACTTTCTGATCATGTTATTTTCTCCAATATCTATAGATTAGATATAATGACAAAATTGTTCCCTGGGAGGATGGTGAGGCCCTGGCACAGGGTGCTCAGAGAAGCTGTGGCTGCCCCTGGATCCCTGGAAGTGTCCAAGGCCAGGTTGGACGGGGCTTGGAGCAACCTGGGATGGTGGAAGGTGTCCCTGCCCATGGCAGGGTGGAGTGAGATGGTCTGTAAGGTCTCTTCCAACCCAAACCATTCTGTGACTCTCTGAAATTATATTTAACTGTTTCCCTTCAACGTAACTACGTTCTAGAACATCAACATTGCTTGCTGCTCTTGTTAAAAAGACACATGGTTTTACACCACCTCTTTGTGCAGGCACAGCTGAGAGCCTCTGCTCAGCCACAGGAAAGACCTCTCCCGCCAGGGCTGTCAGCAGGATCCTGTGCTGCCTTCCCTTGCTGGTGGGGATGGTTCAGGATGATGGTAACATCTGCTGGCAACCACAGCTAGGGCTGTCCAGCAACCACAGCCTGCACTGACCACTGTCTCTTATTCACTACTGCTACAGGTACCTGTGAGATTGAACGTGAAAGAAACTGCTTGCTCATGTTGCAATGACATTTTGCCTTTGCTGGGGGACAGGAAGCCACCCCTGTGAACAAAGCAAGGGCATGAGCTCCAGTGATGCCTGAAGCACAGGAGGTTTAACTGCAGCAGTCTGGGAAGTGAGACATCACTTCCCAAAACCTGATCTCAAGGCAGCCTGATATCTGGGCTGCCAAAGGTCCTGTGTTCTAATTAAGTGTTAAATCTAGTTTGGGGGTTTTTTTTAAATTCTAGTAAGATGTTTCTCCATCCTACAGTGCCGTCACTCTTTGCTGTAATTCAGTAAGGAGAACAGTTAATTAAGTTAGAACAACAGTGTCTAATGACTTCTATTTAAAGCTGTTCATAAAAAAAACACTAGAAGCCCTTAGAAATTACCTAAATTTGGAAGCTAACATGGTACCTTAAGAGAATAAAACATTATAGTCCTGCACACTTGCACTTTGAAGGTGTTATCTTCTACCCCAAGCAGTGTAGTGGAGCAAGGCATCCCCTCCTGCCCTACAACTGCTTATTTTATATTTAAGTCATGATGAGAACCCATGAAAATAACAAAATGTCCCTGGATGCAGGGATCAAAATGAGCGCTGGCAGCATCACTGGTAAGTGCAGTTCCATTTTAACTATTCTCAAATGCTGGAGCAATGCAGCTGCTTTGTGGAAACCTGTGGAACTTGGAGGGGAAAGTAAGTGGAGAAGCAAACAGGTCCTGAAGAGACGGGAAATACTGAAGAGACAACAAAATGAGACAGCCTAGAAAACCAGACAGCAGCCCAAACAAAGCAGGATCATCCAAGATCTCAACAGGAGAAGGCAACCTCACTACAAATGGCTTGAGAAAGGAACTGAGGATAAGAGAAGGGGGAACAGAGGATTATCTACTCTGTTTAACCTCTTGAGATCTTAATCCTTATGTGCATCTCTAGAATTCAACAACAGGCACAGAGGTTATGCTGAGACACACGATGGCATAGGGACATTGCCAGCCCCTGCACCAGAGAAACTCCAAGAATAAAACCCACAGAGATTTAGACACGTTACCGGTAGACGATAAACACTGGAATTAACAGAGAAATTAATAAGACGATTGTTTAAATATTAGCCTAACTTAGCACAAAGGAGGAGATCTAGTGCAGCATTAACCTCAGACAGACCCTTTGAAAACACATCCTGGGAGTTGTGTGCTCACTACACCCACTCACCAAAGTATCTCTAATGAATTTCCTCCTACCTGGTGTGTCGGCTCTGGAGGGAACCCCTCGAGGTAACTTCCTTCCTAGCCTTGCCTTCTGCTTCATGCACAGACTGGGAGTTGTTTGGATTGCAAAAGGGAAGCCTTATTTTTTTCTTCTTGGTAGAGAAGAAGTGACAAAGACAACTATCCATCACTGCTCCTCATGAGCATCACAGAGCCATAATGCAAGAATCACACCTGATTTATCTTCTATGCAGCCCAAATAAAAAAAGACGTCTGGTCTGTCTTTACTCGAACTAAATCTTGCCAATGTAATAAATAGAAACATAAAAATGAAGCCTAGTTTCATCCTCCTTTTTGAAGTCAGCAAAGGGACATGCTGAAGGGAGTTCAGTCTTCCCCTGATGGATTCCACAAGTGCCCCGTGATGGGGACACATATTCACCTGCTAGCTGTCAAAGCCTTGCTGGGTGTCATATAAGCATATAGCTCTCCCTGTAACTTGGAAAGTTTGCTCAATTCACAAAATCATCTCCCATGCCACACCTCTTATCCTCGGAGGATCATGAATCACCAAGGCAGGATAATATCTGAGGACTTAAAAGTATTGAAATTGTTAAAAAAAAATTAGCCTTAAAATTGGATGCATATACCAGCAGGCAAGAAAGGAGCAATATTGTAGCCTGACTCCAAGTTTTCAAAAATGAGCCAGAGAATATGAAGCCTTAAAACTTATTTCTGTACCAAATAAAACTAAACAAGCAATAATAAACCCCCAGGCAAAAATAATGCTAATAAATAAATAAAACCACTCCCTTTCCATCTAGGATAATTCCCTAAAATTCTTAAGAAGGAAAAAAAAAAAGAAAGAAACCCTGAGGATTAGGTTTAATTATTTGGATTTTCAAAGCCTCTGTGACAAAGCACCGCCAAGAAGGCTACAAGAAACTGTCTGAGCAATGGAGCAAGGGATAAAGTGCTATTACAAATCCAGAAACTAACTGAACTAAATTAAAAAAGGAGGTATAACACACGATCAATATTCAACATAGTGAAAGATTACAGTGGCTGTTCCCTGAGGACCAGTTTTGTCTAACATATTCTTCAGCTATTTGCATAGGAGAGCAAGCTGAGATGTGGTGAGACTGCATATGACACGATTGGTTTGGGGGGCATTGAGCTGACCTTGGCTGCTCTGCCTCTTAGGAGCACTGAAACGCTTCATCTTCACTGCCAGTTGTCTTGGGAGAGGTTCACTCACTTTAGTTACAGAAAATATAAAAACACAGCTGTTTAGCAGTTAAGGAGAAACCTGAGAAAGCACAGAATAATGAAGATATTTACTCTTTTCTTGCGAGATGCTAGGGAAATGATACCCAGAGGAACAGAATGGCAATTTTAAACAGACATAAAAACCTCTCTTTTCTCAAGTCCTGTGTTGACCTCTGGAGCTCACTGTCACAGGCTCTCTCTCAGATCAAGAGTTCAGAAAGTCCAAAACTGAATTAGATGCATTCAGAGCAATAGTGGTGAAACACATTTACCAAAGCTTCTGAAAAACATCTTTTATAAAGATACCACAGTAGTTTCTTGGGCAGGGGTACACCACTATATGTTTTGAAATCTGAAAATAAACCATCTCTCTCTGTTTGAACGAGGGTGAAAAACCTCCCTGTCCCTTGCAAGCTATAAAAATTAACACTTCACCAGGAACTTGCACAGCGTGAGGCACTCAGTGGCAGTGCTGGATTACAGTCGTGGGATCCCTGGATTTCTTGGCCGTGTGCTCACCGACAAGCTGCCGTATCAGCTGACCAAACAAGCACAGAGAACCTCAGTGGGGAAGAAGAGGAGCTTCCTCAGCTCTTCTCAGCCCCTCACCCATCCCATCCCACCCCAGATCCGCACTGCGGAGGAGAACTCCCCAGGGAGCCGCCGCTTCGTCAGCACCAACGCGGTGTACGGATGGGATAACCACGGACACTGTGCACGGGATAACTTCCCAAACCCCACCCTCTCAGTGCCCTCAGCTCCCTGCAGGGTGATTTCCATGTAGATCTTTCTGGCAGCAGAGCACCCACCCAGTCTGGCCAGGAGCTCCAGCAATGCTCCCTCTCATTTTCACGCCAGGTTGCACACCTTGGTGGATCACTGAGGCTCAGCCTGGCTGCTGTCAGCTGGGAAGCAACTGTACAGAGCAGGAGGTGGGGAGCTGAGGAAAGCCTGTCCTTCATGGTTTCCTCTTCAGTGTTAAGCCAACCCACCAGCTCCATCCACAATCCAACCCCTTGCTTCCCTCCAGATGACCATATTTGCTTTCCTAATATTCCTTTGACAGACACACATCCTCCCCCTGAGCTGTGCATTCCAATGTCTGCACATATTCACTTATAATTTAAAAAAAAAAAAAGGATTAAAAAAATCAGAAATTACTTTAAAACCTGTAATGGCTTGAGGAGTCTCTAGAGTGAAAGGGAGGAGGGAAGGGGGAACCTGGGTTAATAAAAGCTGTTAATTAGAGTCAAATTTGCTGCTTAATGTGTCAAGAACTAGTGAGTTACGAGTTAATCAACTGTCTGAGTTCCTTGGGAGAGCAATAAAGCTGAAGCCTGAAGATGGAAGGACAAGGTCAGAGCCTTCAAAGGAGGTGTCATTAAAATTGCTTAATCCTAAGGTCCAGGTGGTGAGACACAGGGACTTTCCCTCTCCTGAACATCCTGTTCTATCACTGACCATCAGCATTCCAAGCCTTTCACAGTACAGTCATCCTTCCTTTTTACCTTTTTATCTGCTTTACTTGGGACTTTATAACGTGGGACAAAAGGCACAGAAAAGATTGGTAACTCTTCGAACCCTTAATTTTTTGCTTCTGCTGTTCCCTTTGAAAGGATATTGCAAAAGCCCAAAGCAAAAGGCAGAAAAGAAACACAGAGGAATCGTAAAATATCCATCGAGCCCTGAGTTCAGGATCCACTGCTGCTTGTGCAAGACCTATCAACATCTTCCTACACCATGCAGTCAAAGGATCTGGCACAGCAGGAACTGCCTTAGAGAATAAATTAATAAAAACATCAGAGAGGAAAGAGCGGATAAAGCTTGTCAAGAAATGAAGGGTTCAGAGAAGGAACATTTCCCACATTTTAATGCATCTGGGAGATAGAAGGCAAATGATGGGTGATTTACTTTTGCCATTGAATTACGGAAAGATTTAATCTATTTTTATTCCAATTTACTCTTTGCAAGTCTAGCCTAGATGGAGTACATCCTTCTTCCCTGCAACACACCAGCCATTGCTACTGTGCCACTGCCACTGCTAAGAGAAGAAAAGCTGCAGTTACTGTGGGACCTCTGCCATCACCCAAGAGCTTTCCCAGTGAGGGGGGATGCAAAGGGAGCTAGAAGATAAATATTTACAGCACAGGATTCCACCAGACTTCCAAACTTCTGCTGAAACAGAAGGCATGAAAAACTTTTTTATTTTTTTGATTGAGACACTCAGTTATGCACCTCCCAGCCAGGCACACACCCAACTCCAACGAAGCTGTTAATTCATGAATATCATTCATCACTGGGCATTGCTCAGTGTGGGCACCACAGAGGATCACAGTTTCCTGCTCTTGCCACCACATCTCCCTCTCTCTTCTCTTCCCTGCATGGCTGCCACTCCAAGTTTTAAAAGAAAAATGCTTTTCCTGAGAGGTTTCTTCTGCCTTGCAACCTTTACTTAGTTTAGGGGGCAAATGTGCTATGTAACTGTTGTGGAGACAACATGACTCACAGAGGTTGGGACTTGGCACAGAAAGGGAGAAGAACAGATGCTCATGGATTTCATTGCAAAATGTAATTAGCCATGGTTTTGAACACTACATACAACATATTCCAGTAAACGTGAAGCAACAGGAAGTGCCCTCTGTGTCCTTGTGAGCATCTTGGGTGCTCCTCCAGATCTTACCTGTATTTTCCATACTGCAACATTTCAGCACAGCAAGCAGCAGCCTTCTGAAATGTGGGGAGCATGAAGGATCATTTCACATACAGCCAAATAATCTTTTTAGCACTAATTTTCTCGTTCTCTACAACATCCAGGTCCTGAGGGAAAGCTGAGCCCAAAGCTAGCACTGGATGAAAAGATTAGTTGCTTCTGCATTAAGATGCTTGTAATGATTCAGCAACTTCAAGCCATCTTTCTACCAACAAGGAATCTTTGTGCTTCTTCTATAATCCGATAGTTCAAAGTGACAAATAGAAGAATTTGGCAGAAGTCATTACCACCTACAAAGCTGTTGTACATTTGCGAGTACAAATGGGTCAATTGTGCCCCAAATTTGCAGCTTTATTCAGCTGGGGGAATAATCCCATCCTTCTTTCTGAAAAGAAATCCACAGTTTTGCCTTCCTTAACAAGCAGTTCACCTGAGGTATCATCCGCAGAGCAAAGGCAGTGTCATGCACAGCTCTAGGTGTGACAGTTGCTTCCCAAAGAGCAGGTGAAGTGCACTGAGGACAGTGAGATCCCCTCATTGGGAGAGTGACCAGCTATCTCCCATCTGACTCCCCTTTCCTTTAAAACCAGGCACAATAAACTCCAGGAGCAATCAATCCTCTGCTTTTGTTGAAAACGGTTGCTGCACAGAGCAAAATAAACTACAGAAAATCTCAGCAAACAATTCAGGGTCTGAAATTCTTCTTTTCTAACAATTAGTAGAGAGCCTCTTTGTACCTCCTTCCGCAGCTGTCTAGAGCAGAGGGAAGTGGAGAGGGTCACAACCTTAATTGTGGACACAAATTGGCTGCTGGTTCTTCACTGCTGTAATGGGGAGGGGAGGTTGCAGCCACAGAGTAATGAGTGAGATTACACTGCAATCAGGGAACGGGGATGGGAGCTGGAGAGACATGCTGAAGGCAGGGAAAACATCCCCTAAATTAAACCCCTATTGTTCACCTCATCTCTCTGCCTTGGTGGATAACCCACGAAACTCTGAGCTCCTGCCAGGAGCCAGTGTGAATAATTCTGGAGTATTTTTCCTACCTGTTGCTAACATAACTGTCTGTGAGTGCATGAGCTTTACACTTCTTTGAGCCATACGTTTGGGAAGGTAAATTTTCTGTAATACCTGGGAATATCCTCTTCTCTTCCCTTTTGCCAGTAAAATCTATACTGGTTTTTTTTCAGGATGAAGGGGTGCAAGTTGCACTGCTGAAAAATCAGGAGTGCAGTACATGACTCCTCAGCACTTTGTGCATCATTAGAGTGAGGTTATTAACACGATTATGGGGGGCTGAGGGCAACAAGCTCTCATCCCTCTGCAGGATGATGTGTGAAAGCAAGGAAGGCAAATGCAAATTTGCAGAGGAACCACGCTCCATTCAAGAGGTGAATTAGTGTTTCCTTCCCCTGAGACACTGTGGAGGTCCTCACACCTGAAGATAACCCCATGGTCATAAAACCCTTTCCTGAAGACAGATGAAGAACAAGAATTCCACAAAGATGGCAAGACTAGAATCATCAATGGACATCAACGTTTTGGGAAATAGAATCTGGGAAATACTGAGTAGGAACTGATGCAACATGCTTGAGATCATCCTTCAGAAGCCTTTGTGTAAGACTGTAATGGCATCCTATACCCAGAGTGCTGTGATGCTAAATATAGCCATGCCCACTGAGAACAGCTTCAAGTCCTATCTTTGAAACTGCTATGGATATCAACTCTTCCTTCGTCTCATTAACACTGCTGTAAAGTGCCTGGCACAAATCTACATCAAATGAATATAATTACAGGGGAAAGTACATTGCATTAACTTGTATGTCTGGCCTTCCCTTGCTTTTTCTGTCTTACTGCTGTACACAATTTTGTTTCTATTTTTCTTTACAATTCATCTTCTCTGTCCTTCTTTTCTTTCAGCCTTTCACCTACTCCTTATTTCAAGCCCAAAGTTGCTTGCTTTCCTTTTGTTTTTTTTCAAGTTTGATTCATTTATTCTGCACTTACGTAAATTATTTTATACAAGGCATATAAACTGTAGAACTCCTTGCAGAACAACACAAGCACTGCTCCCCATGTAGGTAAGGAGAAAAAAAAAGTAAAGTAAACAAAATGCTAAATTAAGTAAGAATCTCTTACATCACACTTTAAAGCCTGCCAAATCTGACTCTTCAGATGTACTGCAACAGCAATTTTCTAAGACACAGGTCTTTTGCAGGTAAAAATCTTTAGTGTCAGACAGAAAAAGAAATAGAGGTTCTTCCAGCTGCTCCAGCAGGGACTAGGGGATGATATACCTTTCAAACAACCAGGCTGCAAGTTGTCAGAAAGTCACTACTGCATGACCCCAAAACAATGCCATTCTCCTTGCCTACTATAAAAGAAAGGGAAAGAAGATGAGGGGAGGTATTTACTTTTCATATCTCATCTGAACCACCTGCAGGACTTAAGGCAAGTGATCTCTGCTGAAATGCATTGTATTGCTCAGTCCATCCTCACTTAATTCATCTCATGAAACTCTTAAATGGTACCCAGGCTACAGGCTGGCTCTCTACAGAGATGGGAATTACATCCCTAATTACAAGATATGGTACTGCCCTAATAATAAATCCTGTGCTCAAGAAGTCCCCACCCAGGGGAATGAGCCTTGACCTCTTTTAACAAAGACTGCAAAACAGTTGATAAGAACATTAAAGCAAGTTCCTGCTCCAGAAACCAGGCATTTGCTTTTTCCAAACACTCTGGGGCTGGCTGCAGAAATGAGCTTTGAGCACATCTCTCTAGCCTGAGCTGGTGATGGTTGCCTGTCCCACAGCTCAAACACAGATTTGGCAACAAGCATACAGAGGTGCAGAAGTGGAACTAGAAAGACAGTGTTTCACCTCCACATATTCACCCCACAATGTGTTTTACCCCAAAATGCTCAAACAGCACCAGGACAAGCTCGGCTTGACAGGTCCATTCCAGGCACTGCTGGAGAAATTAATCTGAATTTTCACACATCTTCAGGATGACCCTTCACAACCCTCTGGAGATGATGGGCTCCTCTATGAAATGCTCAAAAGAACTGGCCCTTGCTAACCTGTCATTATTGCTCCCTGCATTTCCTTACAAACAGCACCTCTTGCCCTAAGAGCTCTCCCACCTCACACTGCAGCAATCTCAAACTGGGGCCAGGTTTTCTTCTCCAGCACAGATTTGTAGCATTTAACAGCAAACCTTCAATTACCACAGTGCATGACCGTAAAACTTGCTCAACTGGAAATGTTCACTTATTTCTAACCTTGCCTTCAGTTGTCTTCTTTCTTTTGCCCCTGAAGCCATCTCAAACAGTATTCTCCTGGAACCTCTGTGCAGCCTGCCTAGCACAAACCTAAACCATAAGTCAAAGTGATTTAAATTACATGGAAATATATATGTCCCCTTCAACACCAAACTGGGAACGTGGCTCCTAATGGGACATCGCTACACATTACTCATAAGGCCAAGACATGTGGCATTTCCCAGGGAACATGCACATTCTCCTTTTTATACCAGATGACATAAGCAGCCATCAGTTTTTTCCTGCTGGGGCTGTGACTTCCATACACATAATTTGAGTCCTTAAAGTGAACCCCTTGATGTTGATTCCAGCTGCCTCAGAGAAGAAAAAAAAAAAAAAAATTAGGGAAAAATAATAAAAAAAACCGTCTTGGAAATATATAGCAACAAGAAACTGGCAGGACAAACTCACACCCCCACTGTGCCAAATTGCAAGTTTAGTAATTCTGTTTTCTTCCCACTGAGTGGAAGGTGTCATTAGCTGCTGTATTTAGAGCCACAGAAAAGGTTCTTGGAGCAATCCCCAGTCTTCCTCTGAACCAGGTGGCTGCTGACCACAGGAGCTCTGTGCAGCTGGGGACCTTCACCTTCATCTGCCTGCAGTCACCACTTCCACTTGAATGGAAAAGAAATAAACAGGGCAAGTGGAGCTGTATGAAGAGAAACGCTCAGGCTACGCCGTCCTCCTCGGGGCTGGAACTCATCCCTGCACCACCACGGCCACTTTAAAGCCCCTGCTCTGCATAAAGTACTCTTGGGTGCTTTTAACTGCAGAATAGCTTTCCTTCTGGGAGAGGATTTCTCCTCTAGGCCCGTCTCTGTGGAGCACCCATTGAACCAAATCCTCATTTCTGAAGATTACTACAACAATTCAAAGAATCATCGTCTTACTGCGAGAGCCTTGGAAAGGGAGCACAAAGGCTTTGAAAATGCCCTGCCACCATGCAGCGTGCACCTGGGCTAGAGTCTCGTCTGCTGGCAACGTTCCTACGGGCTTTTGAGAATGTCAGCCCACCAGACCACGAGGACAAATGTGCCTATCCACTGCTGGAGGTTTTGCTGGCAGCGCTGTGTGATGGAGGAGGAATGGCAGAGCGCAGATGTGATGACTCGATGGGATTTCAGATAAATAAAGATACAAATCCATAACCATAGGGGGTCTTCATGATGCCTGCAAGGAGAAGCGAAGGGAATTGTGAGGAATTGCCCCTTTGGTGTGGTGACCGAGGCTGGGAGCACCCCGTGGTTTCCAGAGCTGTTTGGGATGGTGGAAGTGAAGACCACCTGCGCTGACAGAGAATTGGGAGAATCTGTGCAAACATTCATTATTTATAAGATAGCTGTCCAAAGGCAAATTGCCTGGAATCCATTAAAGGGAGAAATCCCAGCTCCCTCTGGCAGTCGCCTGGCACAGACCTTTTCCACTGGCAGAAAAGGGAGGGGGGGGGGAAAAAAATCACTTTCATTTCTAATTAATCTTCTGGTATATAATACTTTTAATTAGGAGGAAAAAAACCCCTGTGTGCTCTTTGAGAGAGGAAGGAAGGAGCCAAAAGCGAGGCAGAAAGCTCTGGCATCTTGGCTGTAGTTCAGACATTGCCTTTAAACCTGAGGAGCAGGTGAGCCCCGGCTCCTTCTCTTCCCATGATGTGACCAGAGCCCCCCAACGCTTCAGGGGCTGCTCTGGAGATGGGGAGTGGGACCCTGTGTGTACAGAGCTGGCTATGTACCCTGGAAAAGCAAATCCAGGTGAATGAAAAGTACTGGAAAAATGCCTTGGATAGGAATGAAGAAGACACTGCTGGACACAGCATGGGCAAGACAAGGAGAAAGGCCCAGGGAGAAGGAAATACAACCCATACATTATCTCTTCAAATTAATAACCCCCAAAAAACGTTCCTTCCCCAACCCCAAATTTCCCAGCCCTTCTTTTTCCTAATGTCTCTCTTCCCTGCATTCATTATTAATGCCACTGGGGGTACAGATTTGCACTTCGGTTTCTGAAAAATTAATTCAATGATTAAAATTTCAGTCTCTGAGTAATGAAAGCAGCTCGGGCAAGCTGGAGATGCCCCTTTGCAGTCTGAAGGCCTTTGGTGTGCTGCCCATTTACCCCCTGCATAAGAAGCCTCCCTGTAGACCTGGCTCAAGGGAGAAAATATGGTAGGAAAATGTGGTTTTAAGTTGATTAAATTCTGGTTTTGTGGAGAAGCCATTTCGGTTTAATACCCTACCAATTCTGTATTCACTGCAGAGAGTGAACCCCAGGTTCTTCCAAGGCTCAAGTACTCATGGCTTTCCACATGACCCCTTGGGTAAGGGCAAATCTCCAAAGAATGTAAATATTAATCAGTGCTGTACATCTATCACTCACTGACAGGCTGATTGCAGGCTCAGAGACTTTTGGTGTGGCTAATGAAATTTTCTGTGACACTGTGCTTAAAATGAAAGAATAGCAGAGAAAGGTTCCCAGAGAAAGACATCATCTCAGCTCATAAAAAATATCTATTTTCTCATCTGTACCCACACTATCAGCAGAAAGAGCAAGACTCAATGAACCTGTTAACTGGCGAGGAAAGGGCAGGTGACACAGCACCCGCCCCTGGATGGCAATTTCACCTCATTCTAGAAACACAGAGACTCCCACAGCAAATTCAGAATCAGCTTAAGGAAGGTCCTTTCCCAGCCTGCAGCAGAGCTACCCTTCCCACCAGCTCCATGCCAAAGCAAAAAGTGGGCAAAAGACCTGCATAATTCTCCACCCTCAACTCCCAGCACTGTTATTTTTATTTATTTTAAAATAAATGTGAGAGGGATGTCAGAGCTGTGAGCAGCACAGGGAGCCAAGAAGCTCAGAACCCTTCTCCAGGCTGAGATTAGAGGAGAAGGAAGGGCTGGATTTAACCTTACACATCCCAATTTCTTTCCTAAGGTGCTAAAAAATAGCAAAATAGAACAAATATACATAAAAAACACCCTGCCTTTTCAATGGCATTTTGCTTCAAGGTTTAGTTGGATTTATACTCAGCAGAATAAAGACAGCTAAAGTGAACAGACTCCTTAGGAAGCAACATCTTGGGAACATGGTGGAATCTCAGGGCAGCACGGGCAGGACACTCCCCACCAGCCAAAGCAGCACTGCTTGTGCTGCCATCATGGGGAAAAGAAATGGTCAAAGAGGAACAGGAAGCTCTGCCAAAATCCTCCACAGGCAGGAAAATAGCAAAGCCGTGAAGCTGAGATCTGATTTTCTCTGAAGCAACAGGATTAGCGACAGCCCACACTGCAGTTCACTGGGGTCAGGATAACTGAAGGAACACCGAGCGCTGACTCAAAGCCAGCTCCTGGATTCAGACGCTGTGCAGCTGCTCCTGACATATTTTATCAAAGCAAAGTTTCTAAAACTCGACTGATTTGTGAATTTTGGGGGAAAAACCAAATGTAGCTCCAGAAGAACATGCTGTGTACATCACCTGCCCAGTGCTACCTGCTAACAAAAACCAACAGAAGCACAGACACCTACTTTTTACCCCATTTGCTGAAACTTTGCCAGGTGAACGTGCAGAGCATCGACTGCTTGGAAAACACTCTCTGCTTTTCTTCCTCAAGATGCAGCTTTGTGGAGATTTCAGAATACGTGGGCTTTTATGTGCTGTTCAACTCTTGAAGCTATTCTGAGCTGAGCCTTTAGCACTCGGCCCTGCATCTACAGGGCAGACAGAGCATCAGGACGTGCAGGATGAGCTCCCTCACAAGCTTTCATGTGCCAGCCTTCTCACCTTGGGACAGGTTCATTCATCTTGCTCTTGGAGCCCAGGTGGTTTTACTGAGCCTGCAGCTATTAAATTTTCCCTTCTGAAGAGGCTCCTGAGCAGGATCCATCCCAACCTGAGCGATGACGTGCTGGGGGCACAGCCCTGACGCTCTGCGCAAAGAGGAAATGGAAATGCTGGAACAAGCACTTTGGCACAGCTTCTTGGCTGGGCTAAAGGTTTATTCCTGGGATGCTGCTTTCCTGCAGACTAAGGGAAATTAAATTTAGCACTTTGCAAATAAATAGGTTAGGGCTGAAAGGACACTATTTAGGAATTTACTGCACACAGCAGCCTCAGAGATTATAGATCCATCACCGTCTATTACCTTGCTAGTTACTGCTTCCACTCTGTCTATCTTCCCTACTTACAGAGTGGTCCTTTCATCAGGTCTTTTTCTGTTCCAACTTGAAACTGTCATCATTCTCATGGAATTATATGAAGAAAAACCACTTTAGGCTGCAGTGACTCTGCCAAAAAGTCAAGGACAACTCCCGTGGTTCCCCAAGACAAGGCGATGAGATTCCTGCCTGACAGAGACATGCACAGATGTCTGACAACCTCCTGAGCAGCACAGCAAGAGACAGCTGTTTACACACATGTCCAAAACCTCTGGGCCTCCCTGCAACTGTCAGCTGGGCCTTTTCAACACCCACAAAACACAGGAGGCTTCACAGGGACTGGCAAACCAACAGCTGATGGCAAATCCTGCTGCAGATTCATCACCACTACATGGCACGTGGCAGTCACCAAAGGCACCGACACGATTGTAACCCCCACCTTGTGCTGTTCTCTACTCTCTACTTCAGAGAAAAATCATCTGCAGACAGTTCCCTCTCCAGGGTCGGATACATCCCAGAAATGCAAAGTGACAGCCAGCACATGGAATACTCTCCAGAGCCTTCCATTAAGACAGACAAACCCTCCATTTAAAGGTTTAAATTTATGACAGCTCCCCAGAACACGGCTGAGATAGATCTACTGTTATCAGCTACCTGCTTTAGCTAAAACAGAGTAGGGACAAATTAAAATTTTCAAGTCTCAGTTTGACATATTCCCTCCAAGATACAGACAGACTAGTTTGTTTTCTTTTGGAAGTAAAAGATGCCATCAAAAGATAATCTTGGGAGTTATCAGAGCTGGAGGTCATCCTCAGCTCTCAAATTCCCTGCTTCACCCACGATGTGCTTTAGCTACAAATCCTTATAAGACGGATTTGACATAAAATACTTTTCAGTACTTCTTCCTCAAAGGACATTCTCATGCAATTGGCAAAATAGAAAATACATTAGGTACAAAGGCCTAAAACAGTACTAAGTTACCTGCTCGTAGCACTAACACTCACATGGAGCAGTGGGAATGGTTTCTGTGTGGAGTTATAGCAATTCGTGGACTTGCCTATTTGAAGCAAATGTGAGAACAGGAGAGGTTTTTTTTTACCATTTCCATGAATGTGAATGAAGACAGTTGATACATTATCAAATCCTTAATATTATCCTTACTATTAAATTATTAGAGCTGTATCCATGTGAAGTGTTAATTCCTTAAGTATACAGAATGTAAAGAGCTGAGCTGCAAGCACTGTTGCTCTGTAGTGTCAGGTAGAAATCCACCAGAATCCCAGCAGTCAGTCCTTGCACAAAGCTCTCCAGGAGGATTTTCAGGGTATTCCTGCATTCTGTCACTGCTCCGTGGACACAGCAATATTAATGGATTGACACTGCACCAGTGATATGTTATGATCTGGAGAGCCTGCACGGCACACCATGCTTAACACTCCCTGATGCTGTGAAGTGCATCAAATCTTCAGGAACTGCCACGACTGGATGCCTGATGTGCTTCCAACCCTCTCCAGCAGTAACTGCCTCCAAACAGTGGTAGGATGCCTGGGGGCAAAGCAGAAGGTATGCTCACAATAGTTATTATCTTTGCTTTTCTACAGGTGCTTTCATTTAAAAAAAAAAAAAAAAAAAAAGAGGCCTCTGTTTAGATGAGGGTCTTGGGGAAAACCCAAACACAGCAGAGGCTGGGATCCCATGAAGGAGAGCTGCCTAAAAAGCTTTGAAATGTGGGTTCTTATCTTAAGCTGGCAAGCCAGTTTGAGAGAAAGCGCATTAACTGGTTTATGCTGTGCCAACTTCATGGCTAAGAACCATGTAAGAATTGAGGTTTTAGACTGTGAAGTGTGGAAGAAATACAAGGATGATAGAGGAATTGTATGGTTGTGAGATGCTGGCTCCTGTCTCGCTCCTGATGGTGGCCCTTTGGCTGCCAAAGGGGACCTGTGACCACAACACCCCATTCTCTGCTTCTCACTAGTCCCCCACTCCATCCTTCCCCCTCACCTGCCAAATGTGGTGGGAAAGAGCCAACCACCCCATCACCCAAACTGAATTTAGGCTGAAATCTTACAACTGAAATCCTACATGAAGGCACAACACAAGCATTTATATTCACAACAAATAAAGGAGAAGACCTTTATATGAGCCCAGACACACCTTTCAGATGGAGGCAATAGATGTCCCAGGGCCACACCAGCATGAGAATCTTTTACTGTGTCTCCATACTTGTGAACAATTTTTATACACACAAACACACACCCTCTTCCCTCCCTCAAGGTTAGAACATCTTTTGCCCCGTTCAAGCACGGGCAGCAGCTATAACTCCCAAAAGAAGAGATAAGACCTAATTTTATTTGTATTTAAACAATGTGCTGCTTACTCAAGAGAGAAGAGAGGCAGTGACTGCCACCCACTCCACTGGTGGCTTTGTGTAGGCTGAGCTGTGCTGCCGTGACCTGGGCACTCACATGCTGGTGGGTGCTTTGCTGGATGCTACCGGCTGCACCTCAGAGCTGTTTCCTGGAACTAACTACTTTTCCTGGAGGTCTTCTCACAAACCTGTTCCCAGAACATACAAGGAAAAGGTGAAGGAGTGGTACAAAAGGCATCTTGAAGTCTTCTTGGCAATATTCTCACTGTATGCCCTGTGCACCACCACCCACCCCTCACAGCCAGCTGAAGAGAGGCTTCAGGGGTGTCCATGTGGAATCACAAGTGGAGGAAAGGTCCACAGGGATTGCTGAAGTCCCTGACAGCTTTTGTCACACAGGGATGGCACAGAAGATGCTGTGACAATCTTGCTCTGGCAGAACGTGCTGCCTTGGAGCAGACCAACACCTGCACAGAGGCCCAGAACGGGCCCAAGGCACAAGAGCTGACCTGTCCCTCCCTCCTGTCCAAGGACAGCAAACAACAGAGACTGTGGAGCAGCCAGGGAAGATGAACTGAGATGCAGGGTACCCAGAAACTCCAGGCTTTTCCCCTGCGAAAGGATAAAAACCTCCAGCAATTTCCTCTGCTTTTCATGTGCAGCTTTGAACAGAACCATATGCAAGCCACCAGCGGGCTGTGGTTTGCTGACACGGCTCTGCATGTTCTGCAAAATCACAACAGAGCAGCCAGGGACAGTAACAAGCGTGCATCAAAAGCTGCTTTGCGAAACACCCATCTTATGTGTGCTGCAGGGAGGCTTGGTATTCCCCCATCGCCCAGGCTCAAGGCACTGCCTTTTCCTTAAAGAGTGCTGATCACACAACCCCTAAGTAGAACATCTTTTGCAACTACCAGAGACTCAAATAAATAAATAAATAAGTAAAATTATTTGAAGATATTTAATGCCAGTTGGGGGTGGTGGGAACCCACAGAAAAGGAAACGAGCACGAGTGCAGCCCCAAGCCCCCTCAGGATGCACCATGTGCCTGAGGGATTATTTCCTGCATCCATTGCTGTGCAAGAAAAGCCATCTGCCCTGGTTACATCTCCAACCCATCCACATGCAGCTTCCCCACCACAAGACATTTTGAAAAGCTTCTCAAACCCCTGGGAGTCCATGAATTGTAATATCCTGCACCCAGGTGAGAGGGACAGAGAAAACCAGGAGGTCGAGTGACCTAGAGCAGATTTAGCGGCAGAGATGGGAACGGGAATCCAGGAGGGGTTTTGCTTATGTCCCCTCTGCTTTATCCCTTCTTTAACACTGTCTCCATCTCACAGTGCATAAACACATCCCTGCCAGCCCACACAGTCCTTTGTAAGCTGTTCAAACACAGCAGCAGGCAGACACAGACATCCTCCTCTCCCGAGACCTCCCACAGGGACACTGGGCACAGCCAGCGACAAGAACAACTCTTCTTCAGCAAACTGCAATCACGCGGGTGCTGGGGCCGTGGTGGGGGGGAGAGAGGGGAGAGAGGAGAGAGAGGGTTTTATTAGAGCAGGTAAGGCAGCCAGGACCTGCTCTGCCTCCTGCTCTGCCTCCTGCTCACTGGCACTGCCACCTCTGTGCTGTGCAGGGCTGCCCGGCTCTGCCCCGTGGCACCAGGATGGAGTCACAGGCTCTCGTTTGGGGCACAGGCACGACCTGCCCCATGCCCACCCCCTGTCCCTCCAGGGCCACACATGTTGCCACACCAGCCTGGATGTTCTGGTTTAATTAAATTCTTATCAGTGACCTGTGCTCCTTGACGGTGCACGTGACAAGCCCCAGAAAGCACAGGCTGTCACTTGTGTTTCATTAAATAAGAGATTTCAAGTAGGGGATTTGGAGGGAGATAAATTGCAAACCTACTAAAAAAAAAGGTGTATTCCAGTAATTTTGTTAGTCATTGTTATTGCAGAATCATAGAATCGTTTAAGTTGGAAAAGACCTTTACAGTCATCGAGTCCAACTGTAAATCTAATGCTGCCAAGGCCACCAGAAGCCCAGGAAAGATGGTGAGGTCCTTCAGCTGGGATGGCTGATGCCTGTCACAGCCTGGATGAGGCAATCAGCAGTTCTGACAGTGATGGGGGCTGAAGTCAGGTGAAGAATTTGTGTGGATAATTCCAAAGCTGCCTTTTTTCAGTGCCCTGCTCCTTTGCCAAAGGAAGTACAGACGGAGAGGCAGAGCTCATGCCAGCGCAAGGAGGGTGCTGTGGGGAGGGAAACCTGGGAATACTGCAGTGGCACTGCCGTGTCCTTGAGGAATGAAGGAGCAAAAGGAAGGGAAAGTGCAAAAACAACTTGGTGGTCAGCAGCTGATGATTACAAAACAAGCAGGGAATTGCAGAGAGACAACCTGAAGCTCAGATGGCAGCTGAGAGCCAGCCTCATGTTTCCTGTCCCAAACCAGGCCTGCTTTTGTGAAGTGACAGGTTTTGTATCTGCCTCACCAGGTAACACATCAGTCACTCCAACAGAGAGGATGCACCCACCAGCAAGACAAACCTCTGACCCTTCAGAAAGCCTCACATGCACCATTCTGCTCATCAGGAAAGACTCTGTCACTGTCATGCTCCAACATCATCAGCATTAACTACCTCCATGCCTGGGTTTACCTTGGCAGACTCAGGCATGGCAGGAAGAGGAGCAAGTGGTGCCAACACACTGGAAATGTACTGTGCCAGCCTGGCAGGTAACAGGGGAGGGTATTCCCCAGCCCAAAGGTGCTCTATGCTCCCCACCAGCACCGTCCATTTACCCTCACAACAGTCCAGTGACATTGGCAGGAGCATTGTCCACCTTGTACAGGTGGGAAAGAGAGGCTGAGAAAGAGCATTCCCTTTTTTCAGTTGGAAGAAGGCTTCAGCCCAGCCTCCTCAGGCCTTTGCTCAGAAAATCTGCAGTCAAAAGAAAACCTTCTGTTAGATTTTTCCACTATACTCAAGGTGACTGGCTTCATTAAAAACAGAGAAGGAAAAAGCCCTAATGTGCACTAGGGAATAGGCAGTTGTTCAGGGAGGCATATACAGTAAGAGAGAAACTGTGCAAGGAAGAAAAAAGAGCATGAAGAAGAGCAATTTGAAGACAGTAGCAAGAATTAAAGTTAGGTCCTAACACAAAACAGGCTGCTACAATATCTGAAAGAAAATTATGTGTGGGAAGTTTAAACACAGGATTTGCTGCTGTAACACCATAGGTTGCTCAGCAGCTCCTTTTAGAGGCTGCTGATTAGTGCAACCCAAGATGGGTGCTTGCTGACCCTCCCAGGAATCCCAGCAATCATCCAGCAGGAAGGCACAGCGATGGCAGGCACCCTCAGAGCTGAGCTGAAATCAAGTCTCCAACAACCACACAGGCAAATCGAAATCAAAATATGAAGATTAAATAACCTGTAATTAACAAGAATGAGGAGTTAAGAGAGGCCTACAGTCCCTAATCAATCTCTTGCTGCCTGGCCTGCTCCACCGATGAGCCCCATTGTTAGTTTTGATTGTGTGTACAAGAGTGCGAGACGGTGGCTGGAAGAATAGCTCTCCATCAAAACTGTGATTTCCTTCCCCCCTTGAGACTCATCAAGGGTGAAGAGGAAGAGAGAGGAGAAGATAGAGATACGAAAAGAAACAAACAGCTACAACAGACTTCTCCAAGACACTGCTATGTTCAAGGAGGAATATCTGAAACTGCAGGTATGCCAAGAATGTGGACTCAAGAATCACAGCTCCCAACAGTGCTGTCAGCTTCAAGATGAAACAAGAGCACTCAGGAGAATAAAAGTAATCCCTGCATTAACCATCCTGCTTATTCTGAGGTGTACATGATTCACAAGTGTGCCCCGGCCCAACCTGTTCTCAGACTATGCTGGAATCTCAGCAGAACAAACTCTCTCTGCACGTTTAACCACACGAGTTTTGCTTCCCCCTTTCAGGCAGCAGTTTGTCAGCATCACCTTGAGTTTGAAAAACAGCCTCCAAGTTCTTTCTTGTTCAATCCAGCCTCATTTCCCTCCTGAAGAAAAGAGAATTAAACTAATACATCTTGTGCACACTGCTGCCCTACTGTGTTTCACACACCTGGTCAATACAGAAGCAAGAGGTCAGCGAGCTGCCCAAGCCATGGGGCAAGCAAAGGAGGACCCAGCCGGTTAAAGGTGGTGTCTGCCCTTCCACCATACCCTTCCATATAAAGGAAAAAAATACCCCATTCTCCTTTTTTACACTCCTATGCATCTACAGTGATTGACATCAGAAGCAAGTGTTCATTTTCAGGTGGCCCCAAAGTTTGATAGTTATAGTTTCCCCTCACAGATCTGCAAACTAATTCTGCATTTAACTCCTTAAAGAGGTGTGCAAGGACGGTGTGTGCACACCAGCTTTGCACAGCTTTTTAATTTATCAGGCTGTAGAAAAGCTGTTGATTTTATTTGATTTTGTGAGCGTATTACCAATCCAACAGGACACCAATAAAGGTTTTATTTTGCAGCAAGAAGTGCCAGCCCTGGAGCTGGCCACGTTCTCAAGCTATGTCAAGATGTTTCTGGTTTGTTTGCTGTCTGGTATCTCGGGTATTCTCTCTCAAGGAATACAGCCTATCAACCTGAGGATGCTCTTCAATGAACTACTGCTGGTATTTGGGTTTTCATTTGATAATTTTGACAGAAAATAATAACACAGGTGAGACCTGGAAGCACAGAGAATTCTGTACTCTGCAGGACTAAGCTCTGAGGATATAGAAAATATCTGTCTAAAGGCAGCCTTTGGCCAGGATTGTTTGTGAGCTCAGACACATAACACCACTGTGACACTGGAAAGAGTTTGTCTGGTTTAACTTCCTTCCCAACCAATTTAGACCCAAATAACTTAAGCATGAATTGTCAAGAAATCTGAGCACTCCTTTCTAAGAAAGTAGAGGAATCTGACACCAGGAAGATTGTGAACATTGACAATTACACAGGATCAGATCCATGACCTGTTCAGCCCAGGATCCCTTAGAAGTGACCAGCCCCACATTCATGCTGAAACATTGCGAACACTTTACTTGAGCACTGAGGATAATCAAGAACAGATTACTCCCTCTTCTTTACTCAGGTCTTCACTCCCATTTCCACAGAATGAAGTTGAATGTTGCCAAGCACAGCAGCAGCAAAACCATTTGTACACCCAAGCCAAAAAATAAGCAGAACGAAAGGGAATTCTCTTCCTAACCTCTATAGTAAGGAGTTGCCTTTACCCCTCCAAGCAGAGAGCTGTGAATGTCCCTGCTTCAGGTAAATGTACATATTTAACATAAAACTAAATATTACTATTTGTCCACAAAGATATCTTAGCATTTTAGAAAATGCACTGGCCTCCTGCTCAGTAGTTCCCTGAAGCCATAGGGTCTATCAAATAAAAGGATTTATACTCTTTTCCTTTAAAATTGATTGACTTCAAATGCTTTGGCTGGGACTGTGTCCTTAGGCACACAGAAAGACAAAAGCCTGCGATTTAATTTCTTTCCACTGTTTGTTCATTTGCACAAGTGTTTCCAAATCATCTCCTCTTCAAATTTGACCAGTCTTTCTGTTTACTGAAGGACTTTCTTTGTCTGAAACAATTGTCATTGCCTTTCTAAAGACCTCATTTCCTTACTCCCATTCAGGACCCAGCCAGAGACAAGGATAAACAGCACAATGTACACCTGGCCAGGCAATGACAGCCTGATTTGCCACCGCCTCATTCCGAGCCGGATAAGCTGATCTGGAGGCTCCCCTGCAATGCTTGTTTGTTCTAACAGATATCTTTAATGGCTTGTTACAAAGGCAGTCGATGCAGTTCCTGGATATCTGATGGGTGGGCTGGTCTAGACACACCAGTGAAACACCACAGAAAACACAAAATCTGTGCCATGGCTGGACACATCTAATGGAGCAGCAATGGGAATGGAATACGAACCTGTCAAGTGCCCCAGGAGGTACAGTGCATTACAGCCCACAAAAAAAATCGTCAAGAGTCTAAACTCCTGGTGAGAAATCTGTAACAGTGCTTTCCACAGCGTTTAATTGAAACAATAAAAAGGAGCAAACAAGCGGGAGCGCGCTGTGAAGCCTGAGATGTGCCTTTCTGCCCACGCACTCACAGAGGGGATGAAAATCACTGGAACATCCTTCAAGCTGATGAGCTCATCTGTTGCACTGATAGGGATCACCAATAAATACTGGCATGGTTTCATTGGAATTCAGTGCTCATTTATGGATGCAGTCATTGACATTCCCAGCACAGCACTGTGATTAACCCTTTCACTGGAGCTGTAATCCAAATTAATGCAAACTGGCTGGACACATACAGCAGGTAGATAATAAGCTCCACTAGAATAACAGCACACCTTGGCCAGGAAAACCAAGCATATCTTTCATCTTCATTTAGCTTTGAAGGGGTTACATTACATGAGCTCCTCCTGCATCCCTCACTTAAAATTAAATGCCACCAGCAGTGCTACTGAAATATGCTTTTAAAGTTTACAGCCGAACTACAGAAGCTTGTAAAGTGCCAAGGGACTTCTCTGGTTTAATTATATAGACCCTGTTCCATAAACTGCTTGAATAGAATAAATACAAATAGCATCCACGCTTTGTGACCTCTCTGGGTTAATGAAATGCACACAAACACCCACAGTCTGCTACGGCTCAGAAATTCCACAGCATAAATGCACAACCCTGCTGGAAGCTGTAGTCAGGATTCAAGCCTTCATACATACATGAGAACCAGCTGCCTGGACTCAGCAAGGAAATAATTTGTTGTTTATATTCTACTACTATTCAAAGCTGCAGTCGGTGGGAATTGTCTGCGATCTGCTGAACAGGGAGAAAGAGACGGAAATTTTCTTGTTCATGTTCTAATTTGCAAATCTGCTCCTCTTGTCCGGAGAGGTGGTGAGGTCAGGGAGGCTGAGGAATTCCAAGAATCAATAAATGACCCGCCCTTGGCTCTAGGAAATGCAAGATCTTCTCTACCTGGTGACACTCACTTCCCTCCTCGGAACATACTTGGGAATAAACACTCGAGGGAAGAAGAGAAAGCGGGAAGAATGTGTACAGAGAGAAATCTCTCTCGGTACTTTATTATCCCCTCTCCTGCATATAAGTTATTTATATTGCCATTTCATGAAGGAGGGTTTGCTCCTATTGGAGAGAAGCTCCTGAGCTGCCAACCAGTTCTGGTTCATGTGGCCAACATACAATTTTCTCACATTTTCTTAACTTTCTCCAGGCATGGCAACTCTCCTGTGGTGCAGAAAAAACTGCAACTTGTCTGGCCACGGCATCCAACAGACATCTCCAGGAGTCTGCTGAAGTATCATACACTAAATATTTACCACTACAGGTGTGAGCAGAGGTCTCTGGAGGTGTTAGAGCAGCACTGCACCATCTCAACAGAGCACTGCTTTTGGGATTCAATGGCAGCACCTTAAAACCAATAGAATTATTCTCTTCCCTGGGCACTGAGCTTTCCTTTGTTGCTGCCATGTGTCTCAGGTAGTCCTGAACTCTCCTAAGGCCAAGCAATATGACTGTTTTGGGGATATTTTCCTAGTTTTACCAAAGATCCTACGTGCTGTCTTATACACACCCTCGCTTGCTTTATTTGTTGGGTTTTAGTTGTTTCATTTTTTTTCCTGAGGCTCTAAAGTTGCAGAACAGGAAAATGTTTGTCCTGGTATGGAGAGAAACAATCTTGCAGCCATCCACGTGTGGCACACAGCTGTAGGTCTGCAGAAACAGAACTTCCCCACTTCCTGCTTGTAGAGTTCCCTCCTGTACTGAACGACTCCAAAACCTTTCAAAAAGGAGATTTGCCCTAGGGAGGATCAGTGGGAGGCATGATTTGAAGTGCTGTTGTGTTTACCATGGAGAAGAAGAAAGTTCTCCCAGTGACCTGTAAACTTGGGCTGTTGGCACTTGAACCATCGTAAAGACAGGACTTAACAGCTTGGTGACTTCTAATGTCACACCTCAGCTCTCTAATGCATCGGCCCAAGTTTGCCAGCTGGAAGGCAACACAGCAGAAAAACAGCCCCTCTATCAAGCCACAACCTCACAGCCCACCCAGCCAGACCAGAACAGCACCCGACAGACAGAAGACAGACTGTTATTGCTACTCATCTGTGCTGTTCACATAAATGGCACTTCACACACACCAGGATGAGTTGCTGCTCAAAAGGGATTCCAATTTACATAAAGACAAGATGATGACATGCAGACAAGCTAGAGGATGGTAAAAAAACATAGGGACATATATCTCATAGTGAAGTAATGATGAGCCTTGATGGTTACATAAGGTTTTATTACTGCGGCATATAACTGATAATATAAAAAGGTGAAGTGCCAGGCCAGATGCCTGAGGTATTACGCATATATAGCCTCTTCTCTTTACTCCAGACTTTGATATATAAGTGGGAGACCAGATGTCAAACCTCCTACTTTTTAACAGAAGAAAGGATCTTTACTTCCCTCACGAGGGACACTCTGCCATGTAGGCAGGGGGCAGTGATTTTCCAGTCTAATTCCTGAGAAAGAGAAAATACACCCTGGCACATTGAAAACCATGAACCCCAAAGAAGCAGGTGCAGCCAGGGGTGCACAGACCTACCTTGAAAAGCAGGCAGTCCCCCTGGTGCTCGGCGTACATGGAGCTGAGCCGGTACTGGTTCTCCGTGGTGATGTCGATCTGGTACCCCGTGAGTGTGTAACACACCTTGCGGAACTCCTGGATCTTGGTCTGGAAAACTTCTTTCAGGCGCTGGTTTTTCAGTTCTGCACTTTCCACTTGCTTCTTCAGCTCTGGGTAAGGGAAGAAAATGGGTACTTTCTTATATGGCACCGGCACAGAGCCCTTGTGCTGTACTTACAATGCTGGCCAGACTGAGCGAATTCAAAAGGTTAATTAAAAAGTGAATTAAGCAGGCAGAGTAAAGAAACAAGCAAGCTGGATGCCTCTCCTCCTGGCCCCAGCAGACTAAAAGATAGCAAACTGGGGAATAAGGAAAGCAGACATGTCTTGGTGGGATGGATTTTCCTTTTGCTCAGCCAGTCTTTTAACAACATATTACCAAAATTCAAAGCTATAACATCCACTTCCCTACATGCACACATTTTGTTTTCTACACTCAACCCAAGAGAAGGGTGCTTCTCTACACAAAGCAATAAAGTGGAAAAACGGTCCAAAATACGCCTCCGTATGGCTGCATCAGGAGGAAGCTGCCTACAAGGGAAATCTCCTCCAATTGAGGAGATTTGAGGTAAGTGCTTTGATCTCAAATTGACACACTGCTTAGGAGTCCCTCAAGGTTTGGGAAGGGGCTTTTATTGTGATTAAAAGCCCAGAGAGCACCAATGCCTCTTTGCATTTGCTACCTTAACTGGACTAGTCCCTATCAGAGAGGTCCTGGGAGACTGCCTGCCACTCACCCTGTGTTTTATTGCTACAAAGGGAGCTGCCAGTACTGTGAATCCTTCAAGAGGATACACAACAATTACCATGAATCTTTCACCCAAGGTGCCTTCTGAGTAATTAAACCTCAGTTTATCATCCCATTAATTACAGAGATTGGCTTTACTCTAATATACACTAGAGATGTCTCTCAAGTCAGCCTCTTGTTATCAACACTGCAGTCCAGGGTTAGGAAAAATCCTGACTCTAACAGCAAACAAATAGACTTCCTCAGTCGAATACCTCTTTGTCATTCTGAGGTTTAAGGCTTTGTGCTGTGATCAGGGACATAATTGCAGCATTTGTAGCCCATATGTCTTGAGTTTAGCTAGTTCAGGTCCAGCACTAGGACAGCAGGAACTTCAGTGCAAGGTGACTGCTGGAATATGAGGAATGTTTTTGGCTGGGTTTATAGAGCCCATACTAAAACATTATTGCTTCCCAAGTGAGCTGGAAATTTTTTTGCTTGAGTATTTGCTGGAAAGTGTTTCCATTGGCCTCCCAGGCACAGTGCAGGGAGGATGTAGGATGGAAACTGCAAGGCCATGGACTTGCCAGTGATTCACCTCTGAGCAGCTGCTGACACACCCAGAGAATGCCAGTCACACCTCTCCTGCTTTAGTTAGGCACTCTAGGTGGGACAAAAGGACCATTCAGTGTGTTAAGTTAAAGTGCCCCAAATGCCACTGAGGATGCCCCTGACCAGAAGTACTTTGGCCTTAATTCAACTCAGTTTAATCCCCAGGCAAGGACAGGAACTCTTTAATGGTTGAAGAGAATTGCATGTCCCTTTACTTCCGAGTGAGAGCATCCACACAGGGAGAATTAACCCTGGCCAGCTCCTTACCTTCAGCTAATTGAGCTCCACCTTCCTGAGCAGCTTGTGGTGGTGATGTACAAGCAATGACTGCCTTTACTCTGGGCCTCCCCACAGCCGCATCTTGCTTTATGAAGGGGAGCAAGCCAGTTGTGGGGAACATCACCAGCTGGTTCATTAAAACCCTGCTATACAGGGAACCCCCAATTGTAGGGGGATGTAAAGTAAGTAGAGAATATCCAAACCACTCTTAATGGCCCAAAGGGTTGTGCCTTACACACAGTCCCTTCTCATGTGCTCAAAAAGGCTCTGCCTGACCAACCACCTTCCCACTCACAGCAGCTCATCAATGTGTGATTAACTCAGCCCTTCTCAGGATTGTTACAACCCTTTCCCCATCATCTCAGCTGGGTCTGGTCTTTGATTAATCAAGTAATCAGTCTCTGAAGCTGGGAGGTAAAAGGGTGGCTCTGACCTAGATATTCTTTGTTTTCATTCAGCTAGGCAACTGTTAAGGACAAAATCCTATGTATGAAAGTAAAAATTCAGTGACCACACTGCAGTGGTAAATAACATTTCGTCACTGTCAGAGACAGCACTGCCTTTAATATATTGCCCATGTCCAACAGCAATATTTTTTTCCCTAATAAATGCAGCCTAGCCTTGGAAAAGTAAATCTGCCTCTTCCTACCGCATCTCAGAGGTTGCCTTCCCAACTTCTATAACCTTGGAGGTGGATGGCACCCTAATTCATTAACTCCTTGAACAGCTTTTGTTATTCATGAAGAGTTAGTGCCTTTCCACTGTTTTGTCTCTCAGACTTGGTCCTGCCAGTGGCCACCACGAGCATCCTCACCCCCACCCAACAGCACTGGCCTAGTTAAAGAACCCTCTGACTCTGCAACAGCAACTAAGTGATGGCAACTGCTTCCCTCCACTACCCTCAGGGTGAGAAAGTAAAAACTTTGACTACAATCAGTTTTTTATGCAAGAAATCTGGGGCTTTCCAGTGTAACTGAAGTTCCAGGGAGCCTTCACCCCCGACTGCGTGCCCTTGCTGCCTCCCTGCCGCTCCCCTCCTGGCCCTCTTTCCAGAGCCTGCGGCAGTGTTGGTGTCCTGGCTGGAGGAATTCATCTGCATGAAAAACTTATCTGCTCGTTCGAGATGCCTTGTGTCAGCCACTGGCACAAGGTGCTGAACTCGGGAACTGCTAATGTAGATGCAGCTGAATGTGCCAGCGCCAGCCAGGGGTGGGATAAAGCCTTGTCATCCCTTCTGTGACTCCATCAGCACTTGTCCAGCAGGCTTTCTTTAGCTTAGGGACAGAGCAGAAAAAAACCCAAGCAGGCACAGGGACACAACAGGAGTGCCTGAGCGTGCAGCTGCCCCCAGTGAAAGGCCCATTGAACCCTGACTGTAAAACAGAGATTGCTCCTCCTTTACGCCCAATTAAACCGCAGCCCTCAGCAGCTCAGCTACAGCGACTGCTGGTGCCTCCCTCCTGCAGCGTTTATCCCCTGGGAGCGATTCAACCCCGGGCTGTTTAACTCAGGACAGCACTCAGCACTGTGACTGCTCCCCTGCTTTCCACTGAGGGATCTGCTGACACAACCAAGAAAGCACATCATGAGCAGGATCCATGGAAGAGTAACTTGATAGGAAGGTAAACTGAGACTTGAGGAAAGTCAGGTGGGATCCCACTGCTCAAACAAAGCCATTTGAGATGTCTTTCGTAACTTTCCACCATGCTTCTGCAGGAAAGAGATTTCCTGCAGGTTCTGTGTGATATCAGCCAGCCCCAGGCCAATGTCTCAGGCATCCTTGAGGTGTCTAAAATGGCATAGAATATATATTTTTAGGCACTGGGTACCTATGGAGCGTCTCTGCACCATGGATCTGTCTAAGTACAGAAGTGGCACTGCAGATTCCCTGCACCCAGCCAGCAGGACAGCAGCATATGCACGGACTTGGGGACAGTAATTAATCTTTCTAATATGTGCCCCATCAAGTGAAGATGTTAAGCTATGAGGCAGCTCATTGTTTGCTCTGCATCTGAATTCAAAGCCGTGACAATGCTAATTCTTAAGCCTCACCTAATACCGCTAATTCCCGCCAAATTTCTAGCACAGTCAGGAAAAATTGATTTAAAAGTCATCATTTGGCACAGAGTGCAACTCAGCTGTTTCAGAGCAGTGCTTAAGGCACAGCAACAGAGGCCACAGAACAGAGGGAGATCCTTTTGGGATGGGTCAGGGGCAGTAGCAGAGCAGGGCTCTGGTGACAGCACTGGTGTGTTCACCCCTTTTATCTACCACCTGCAGAACACTGAACATCTTGACCCACTCTGATCTTTCCTGCCATCTGGAGAATTAGGTTTAATTACATCTTTAAAAGACAGTATTTGAAATCTAGAACCTCTGTATTTAGAGAGCCTGCGTTCCTGTGTTTGACCTTGTTCAACTTGCACACAACAGGTGAGAGAAGTTGCAGAGGCCATGGATGGGGAAAAGTCACACCACAAACACCCTTCATCCTGAAGAAGGGATGCCAAAGCATCTCCAGGTTAATGAAACAAATAAGAACTGAGAAAATAAGCATGAGGTTTGGCAGGCCATGCCTTGGCTGGGGGTAACTACTGGCCTGAAAAAAAAAAAATAAAGGAGAACAGAGAGAACAGGAAAATATATAGAAATACTCTCCCATCTCCTTTGTATTCAGGCCGAGAGTATGTACAAAAAGTTGCCTGTCCCAAAGAGTTTGATGTGGAAAAAATATCCTCACTGAAAAAAAAAAAAAAAATCATTAATCTGTTAGAGAATTAATATTGCCAAATGATTAATTCCTCCTAATGATACTGCTTCTTGAAACACCTTGTATTTTCACACACTTACATTGACTTTAATGAATAATTCAAACTATTTTGGATAAATAAATAAAATATGAGTTGGGCTTTTTTGGTCTCATATTGAAAATGTCACTGCTTTTTATTCCATTGCTTTGACACTCCTTACATCTGAAACTGTTCAGAGCAGCCTGGAAATACCACAGCTTTGGCTCTTGCTCTGAGTGCAGCCGGGTCAATCAATAACAATAGCAGTCTCTACACCAAAGAAAACCAAATTCACACTTAACCT
>NW_008238321.1:9005524-9023100 GCF_000691975.1 Corvus brachyrhynchos | reverse complement strand
GAGGAGGAAACAATGTGGCACTGAGCATGCCAAAAGTGGCATGAAATTAAACGTATCACTAGTCTTTTTCAGGAAAATACAAATCTGTTCTGCCCATCCTCAAAGATGCCACAAGCCATGTAGCTGCATTAATTCAGCAGCAATCCAGCTAATATGTATCTCTCTCAGAAAGGCCTGCAGTCCTTTCTAACTCCATTAAAGGTTACCTTCCCTTAGTGACATGTTTGGGCGTCGCTCGCTTCCACATACACAGGATAAAGTATTTACACATCAACTCCTGTCCCTGCTGACCGTGCCAGGGTGCCTCAAGGCAGACGCCACCCAGCAGTGCTATGGAGGATGCTGCATTATCACCAACCATGCTTTATTTAAACAAGAGATTGCTTAAATTTTGTTTCCAGCTCACAGAAGGGATGCCAGAACCACCTTGTTCACACAAAGTCCATAACGGGAAGAGGGAACATTGGTTTCTCAGTTCCAAGCAGCAAGGCCACAATTACCTTTATTCTGCCCCATCTACAGAAGCTGCTGCCATGCAGTGGCACCCCTTAATCACCCCCCTGCACCCCCAACTGATGCTGAATTACACCATCCATTGCAGGTCTGTCCTTCCCACGTGACTCTCTGCACCTGGGACCCTTCCAGTCATTCCCCTGCTCAAACCCCAAGCTGAAATTTTCTTTGCCAGCCTCAGTTTATGAGGAGCAGCGTCTGAAAAGAGTTCTGTGATATTCTGTGAAGGGCACAACATAAAAATAAATTGTATCGTGTTAAATAAAGGCTAGCAGGAGAAGAGCTGAACATTTTCTGATGTAGGCAAGTTTACGACCATTGCTTTTGAGAAATAAAATTCTCTTTGCTGGATTTTATAGGCGTGTTTTATGCCCTGGGGGAGTGGGACTGCACAGCCCCACTCCACCCCTACTCGACCTTACAGTCTGGCAGCCTCACACACTGCTCTCTGCAAAACTTGAAATTTGTGACATTACAGCCATGAAATATAACTTTTCTTGAAGGTAAAAAGAGTTTTATATTCAACAGACCGCACTGGCTGCTCAATTTGAAACCTAAGTGGTATTTATTTGATCAGTCAACATTGGTGTATTTTTAAACCGTGTATGTACCATATGGTTCAATGCATCTCCCAGCCCCCTCCTCCAGCCACCAGCTTGCCCTTCCAGCAACTCTGGAGAGAGTTTTCAAAGGCAGCACAGCACAAGTAAAGATCTCCACCACCACGACCAGCTGCAGCTCTTGCACTGCCCAAGAACTCTCCCCTAAAAAAGCATTTCCCAGATATTTCTCTTCACTGAAGATGGTTGACTGAAGGCCCCGTTTCAGACAACCCACATACCTTTACAAAGGTACCACTTCTTGGAAAGAAGTCCATAATTAATTAACCTCAGACAACTTGCAGAAAGTAGCAGAGGACACTGGAAGGGTGAGAGCAGCAGGACACTGAGGACCAGAGAGAGGAAGCTGTGGAAAAGCATGAACTCTCTCTGGCAGATCCTACACACAGAACACGGATCAGGATCAAGTAAAGAGTGTTTTTCTTTCCCTCCTTTTGCTGAGGCTGAGATTACAACACCAAGGTGCAAAACTCACCAGGACACCTGAAGCTGGCCAACGAACCACCACTGAGCAAAAGGCTCTCCCAGGGGATCCCAGCCTGGGCACTGCTTGCAGCTTTCTCTGTCCTTTTTCTCCTTGTTGGCAGAGCTGTTTTGGAGTGGGGGCAGGCAGAAAAGAAGTGGGCTTTTGGAAGCTCAGCTGAGCTCCTCAGCCACCCCTGCAGCTGTTCTCAGTGGAGGCAGCACAGTGTTGTGTGATGAGACCCCGGGTACCACTAAAATCTGTAGCTTTAATGGTGTGAGCAGCCTGCTTGCAGCAATACAGAACTCAGTGGGGATGGCAACACACACCCCAGACACAGGATAAATTAACCTCAGGAGAACTATTTATTGCCCAAGATGGACTTCATCAATTAGCATGATATGGCACAAACAGTTTGGAAATTAGGGTGGTCACACTGGTCATAAATTGTGACCCAGGCAGGAAGACATCTCCCTCTACCTCCCAAACGATGATTAAAGTCCTCAGCCACATTTCCCTTCCATATGGCAATTACAGCCCAACAGCACTTCTCAGAACAAAGTGATGTCAGCCAGAGCTGGAGCAAGTCATTAACTTCGGATGCAAAAAATAGCCTCACCTTAAAAACACAAATACACTGTGTCACTTCAGTTTACAGGAAAGTGCTTAACTTCTGCTTCTAGAACTAGCCAGCAAATATCAGGCATAACTCTTCCAGCCCACGTTTTCCAGGTAATCTATTTTGGAAAGTTAAAAAGAAAAAAAAAAGTCAGTGGGACTTTTCATGGGCTGTAGTTCAGGGAAGTCAGGTAGCAAAAACCAGGGCCATAACATCATTTGTCAGATGAAGGAGAATCACTTCTCCACGAAGCTGCTTCCAAGAAAAAGAGTGCTTTGAAACCACCCAAGTGTCTAATGAAAAGATTAATCCTAAGAACTATATAATTAACATATATAATATGCATTGTTAATTAGGGTGGTCTGCAGAAGCATTTAATAGATTAATTTATCCTCTGTCTATCACCTCCCCTGCACTCTGCCCATTATTTTGTTTCCATTGGCACATCACTACTATCAGTACTACCCCAAAACACTGGACACATTTAAACCTCCGAAACAGCACCCAACATCTGCTATTAAACCAAATGAGAAAAACAGCTCCAGAAATAGATGTTTGCTCCCTCTCACAGTGATGACTTTTTGAAGGAGTTTTAGTCATTCACAGCACAGGGTGGACAATATTCAATCATGCATTAGAGAGTGCTTCACAGTTTATTAGCTGATGATGTTCACCGAAGCTGTGAATGGGAGCTTTCCACCGCTGGCAAAAGATGATTTCAAGCCTTCCTAGGAGCAAAGCCATTCTGCTCTTACTCAAGGAACTTTCTATACTCAAATTCTGATGCTGAGACTCATGAAAATGCTATTTTGACTCAGTGGTAGTGTCCAAGATTATGTTACTTACAGTTTCTTGTCTCCCTCTGTTCCCTCCACTGCAAAATCTGTGCTCACAACACAACAATTTTGTAGCTTTGCAGGCAGATAATCAAAATACAGAACTAACAAATGCCTGAAGAGATTCCTCCCATGACTAAAGGCACTGCCAAGTAACTCTGTGGTGTAAAACAGATGCTGAGATGGGGCAGGACATCATACAGATACCCTTTAGTTCTGATTCGGGATGCACAGACCAAACCCTAAATGCTGCAGACTCCCCGACTGTTTGGGAGCATGGCTGCCAACAAGCCCTTCTGGCTATATAATGACTTCTTCATAGTCTTTACAACCCCATTCCCATCTCCAGAAGTCCCTTTTTTGTGACACTGTGCCCTGTCCCCAAGGCAGGGTGGCTCAGAAAGGTCAGCCAATGGCCCCACGGGCGCTGAGCGCAGCCTGCGGGGCACAGCCAGGAAAATGCACAGGCTTCAGTCAGCTGGGAGGAGAACACAAAGGCACTGCAACAGAGAAAGGCAAGGCTCTGCAGCACGCCACCTTACTTGTGTTTTTAATGGCAGAAGATTGTGGGGTTTGTTTTAGGGCTTCTGTTCCAAAGGAAATTAAGCTCTTAAAAGCCTCCGCTCGCTCTTTCTATTCAATCATTTTTTTCCCCAGTTTATCCCCTTAATAATGTTTTGAAGTGTTGGCTCTGCAAATGTATTGCCCTTGGCCTGAAAGCTCTCTGGATGCCAACTAGTCAAATCTTTCCCAAACCCTTCTCCCTGCTCTTTGTGCTCCTGCAGCAGGACCCGAAGGCACTTTGCTCAAGAATCACATCAGATGTTTCCTCTGAGCACTCTTCCGAGTGCCCCAGACCACCTCTCACGGGATAGCAGGTTCTGCCCTGTTTTTATTGGCATATTTTTCATGTTCTACTTCATTATCTGGTGTCCACTTTATGAAAACAATCCTTTAAAGATGCTCGTGCTGGAGCAGAACGGAGCATGGGTTCAGTGTGGAGCAGCAGCAGAGCAAGAGGGGGAAAAGGACTTTCAAACAACAGAACTGCAGGATTGTAACACAGATATAAGGACAAGAAAACTTATTTCCCTGGAGCATGAAAGATGTTTGGAAACAGAGCCATCTCCTGGATAACCAGGCTTTCAATCACGTTATTCCAGCCTCTGGAGCTTTTATTTCCATTGCAGGAGTCTGATATGTTACTATGGATGAGGGAGGGTTATTTTTTCCCTTAACCTTGTGCTGATGCTCTTGGCCAAGAGGTAAAGGCTTGATGTCTCCAAGCAATGTCCACAAACTATGCTAAGGCTGGAGGACACCGTGTCTGGGCAGGGAGACAGGAAAGGTAACATCTGTCTCAGCCCAAATGCCAAGCCTCCTCTCCTGATCCTGAATTATTCATCATGTGCCGACTTCCAAAGCAGTTCAGTTTTCAATTTTTAAATATTTAATAATTGGGTATTAAATATTCATGCAATTTTATTAGAAATTTTGGAAGATGGGCACTAAGGCTCCAATTGTAAAGTTCATCATTGGGACTGACTGCCTACTCAGAGAGACCTAGCTACCTAGAAAGAGAGAAGGGAGAACAAAAAAGGTAAAACAAGTACTTATGGACCTCTCTGACTCTAAATCACAAGAGAACAGAGACACCTACACCCTTTGTTTTCAAAAAAACATCATCTTTTTATGAAAAAGCTGAGAAACCTACACTGGGAACATGCTAGTCAGCTGCAGTCTAAAGAGTTTTTAAGAGTTTAATTTCAGTGCCACAGAGAAAGATGGTCCACCTCAGACAGCTGCAGTGGATCTGGCTGGTAAAAGGAGCCTCTGATTACAATAAAAATATGCAGCAAGTCTTGGTTGTGATTCGGGGCAGATGCAGGGACAGTTCAGCTCAATACACCCCTAGAAGGACACAGATTCCTCCCTTTTTCTGATGCCTACTCAGAGGGGACACCAGGATGCATGGTCTCCCCTGAGCTGGTGTAATAACTTGGATTCATTAATTATCCATGGCTGTTTCTCTCGATGTAGTTCCTGCAGACCATGTTTTCCTCCCTTTCAGCAGATGACATGTCTTTAACCCTGACTCCTGCTGAGAGCGAGCCCATGTTCCTGTCCCTCTGTATTATGAGCACACGTTCCCCACTGCAATGGAAATTGTATGGTTCACACAAAAGATGACACAAAAGGCCTGGAATTATATGCAAATGAATGGATCCATTCCTCACTTCTTACCATCACAAGTCTGATTTTCCAACAACTGCATGGGGTAATTTCTGCACCAGCTTTCAAACAAAGGGCAGCTCTGTGTTATTAACATCTCACTGTGGCGAGCAGTTTGTCACCTTTCACAAGAATTATCCGAAAAGACACCAGCAATTATTCCCAAGGAGATTATTGGGTGGCTATGTCCCAGAAAAGCAGCTGGAAGCTCAAGAGACATAACATCCACCAGGAGAACTACTTTCTCAAATCAAGAGAACATGGAAGAGATTAAAAAATGAACTGGAAACAAATACAAAACTAAAGTCATGCTTGTTGCTTTCAGTTTTGTTCATTTCTACACCAACATCAGGAGCACATCTACAAAAGAAAACTAGAAGCTCCTGATTATGACATGAGATAATAGGACATTAACTTTGGAGACTTATCCTGAGAAGGAGCTTGGTATGTTATAATAAAAGACCCTGAGGAAGAATGACTCCAGCACCAGCTCCAGCTGCAGAAATCCAGCTGATTTCTAGGTCTTGTACATTTGGGTTTTCCAATCATTTTAAACACCAAGGACTGGACAAATGCAAGACAGCCAAGTGTTCTCTTCCTGGGATTGCTGTGTAACTCCTGGTTGTATCTTGTAATACAACCCCAGACCCAGCATTTGCTTGGCCAATGCTCATGAACGAAGTGGGGCCAAGAGCAGAAGTCCTGTGGAATTCCAAGGAAGCAATTATCATGGCTCTTGACAGAAATCAATAAGTAGGGTCCCTGCCTGTGCAAGAAAGACCAAGAGATTCAGTCACACGGATTTCTTCGGGGAAATCAGCATTGGAGAAGGCGATGTTCTCCTGGGTGTCCTTTGAGGACAGGCCATTTCCAGTTGCACAGAATCACAGAATGGTTGGGATTGCAAGGGACCTTAAAGATCATCTTGTTCCACACAGGGAGGGCACTCACTGGATCAGGGTGCTCAGGGGCCCATCCAACCTGGCCTAGGGGAGTTAGGGGGGAGTAAATCCCATTAAGTGATGCTCCAGCAGCTGCTAATTCCACATTCCGACCAGAAATCACACCCAAGGAACCAGGGATGTAACCCTGGGATCGTAACCTTGGGATGTCAGATTTATATTCAAAAACCCAAAAAACAAACCACCACCAACAAAAAAAGCAACAGTCTGACCTTGGAGACAAAAGCAGGAATCTCTCACCCAGTGAAACACTTTTGCTAGTGCTGAACCAGCTCATTACCTTCAGCTCTGTGAAAAATGCCTCTTGTTACTTTGATGGAAATTCTTCTAAACACCAACACCCATGATTAGAGATCTCTTTGGAGCCAGAAAAGCACAAGAAAATCTGAGCAAGTCTTCTGTTTGATGGTGGGAAAGAAGAACACACTATTGCTGCACTTTTGGGTGCATACTGTCAACAACTCTAAGCTCAGACTTTTCACAGAACCTATAAACATATTAAAAAAATTATGAGCTCTGCTAGTTTCAAGCCCAAGCAACATCCATAGAGCACATAATGGTCCAAAATGGAGCACTTTAGTGTGTTCATTTCTTCACTGATGTTTTTAAAAGTTTCTCTGCATCATCTAGGAGATATTGCCCAGAGTCAGACTTCATGTTGCTGCAACACATTTCACACAGGACATTCCACAAGTCCACAGCCAATATGTAGAATAATACAGCTGGGGACAGAATAGATCCATGAGGAAATAAGGACATGCAGTGACTTTGCAAAGTTAGCTTAAAGGGTAATTCATAGTAAGTAATTTAAAAAAAAGGTGGAGGAAAAAGATTTTTCAGAGAGAGAATGCAGAAAAGATTTCAAGACCAAGTCAACCACCCTGATATCTTAAAAAAAATATATATATATAATAATTAAATAGTGGGATTTGGAAGAATGAGAAAACTGAGGTGGACAAACGCAGTCAGCCCACAGCCATCCAGAAGTCTGTATGGACCAACCTGCTCAAGAGAACACCCTCTGTGGTTACAACAAGGCCAGTTTGAATCTAGCCACATCATCAAGGAGGATAAAATTAATACCACTTTTTATTCTTATCAGCTGAGGGAGTGTGATGGAGGAACAAACAGGGGTGGTGAGTGATTTCACACCTGCACATTTGAGTTACCTTAAGCAAGGTGAGCAGGACCGTCTGGGAAGAACTCAAATCACGCAGTACTTGTGGATAGATCTAATAAGACAGAAGCCCTTTCTTTTTTTCCTAAGAAAGATGTATTTTATTGGCCTATAAGCCTTTTTGTGGCAGCAGAAATAAAACACACCCAAATTAAAGATTCTGCAGAAGGCTCAGCATCTTTCTTCAAAGGAAGGCTACTGAAAGAGTCAAGCAAAGAGCTTGAGAGTTTTAACCAGAGCCTTTGGAATAATTTTGACAGCATATAATAATAATATGCTCTGACAGCAGGGGTTTGGGTGGAGAAAAAGGGTAAGGGAAGTAGACACATATTCTTAATTAAAATCTCATTTAGCAAATTTTTTTTAATGTGCTTAAAAATTCCACCGAGGTCACCATTCTGGAGAGATGACAAACTCCTGGGATAAAGGCTGGAAAATCCTGGTAGTCGTGTCACATTTAGCAAGTCAAAGATATGTTTGTATAAGGCTGTAGAGGGCTAAATCCATTTTACATGCTGTATGTATTATTAATTTCTGACAGTGGGCTTAGAAAAACCTAATTCGCTGGAATACGAGCTCCCTTTGAGCAGAGGGAAGCCTTTTCAAAACTCATCTTTTATTGACTGAGTCATTTTTGAGTCAATCTGTCTGCTTTCGGCAAGACAAGAGTTTTAAATCTTCTCTCTTTTTTTCCTCCTTTTTGAGTCGTGGCAAGTCTATTAAAACCTGCTAATGTATGCAGCAAGGCCTCTGATTTGAAATGTAATGAATTCTTCAGATAGTGGCAGATTAGGGGGAGAAGATGATAGAAACAGCCAGAGCCGCCAAAAAAAGAACTCTCCAGAAAAAGAGGAGGAGAAGGGTGAGTGGGAATGAGAAAGATTAACCCTTTTTATCCAGAAGAAGAAAATGTTTAAGCTCCATTAATAGAATCAGTTAAAAAAGCAGAACTGGAAGAGGCAGAGCATCTCCAGGCTTGCCTGGGGCTGAATGAGGCAGAGAATAAATGAATCTTTCCTCCTAGAGTCTCTTGTAAGATTAGGTAATTCCCTAAGTGAAAAATGAATAACTTAGAGAAAATTAGCTCCATCCATATAAATAAGCCTTCATATTCCAAACTCGTCACCCAGAGCTTCCCAGGCAAATGCCCTGAAACATTTCTGCTGTTGTGTAACAGATGGTTTCCTCCTCCCCCTTCCTTGGGATGGTTCCAACCACAGTATCTTTCAGGTGATCTTGTTTTAGCACAAAAATGAGCATTTTGGGTGTAAATCATCAATCCTGTTAGTGAAAGGAGGCTTGGCAGTTTTATTGTCTTTGGCATCTTTGAAGCGCTGGACAAACCTTACGGAGCCACACAAGTGAGAGATTAGCACTGTCTCCATTTTACAGATAGAGGAGCTAAAGGAAAGGAAGTCAAGGATACTACTTAATTCGACAGCATGGATCTGGTGACAGCCCTGAGAACACAGAATCTGCTGAATCACGGCACAGACCTGGGATATCTTCCTGTTTAACAGGAAAATTCATAGCTCAGCCTTGAACTTGATGGCTTTAAAAAATAAAATTAGCTCCATAATAAAGTTCTAATGAAACAAAACCTTAGAGAGAACAGTCTGACGGAGCACAGGTGACCCAGTGGATTATAATGAAAATTAAGCTCAGCAGAACTGATGCCGGTGAGTAAATGTGGGAGATTGAGAAACTGGTTCTGTCAGCCTAATGTCCCTTTGCTAATGAAAGGCATTGAAAGGCTTTAACAACTGAGAAATCCCAAATAACAGAGGCAAAATCCTTCAATTTAACATGCAGCAGAGATACGTAAGTCCATGCATGTCTTGAAGGAGAGACTGTCTAAGGCATTCAATCCTCTATCACACAACTCAAACTACAAAAGGCAAGAAGTTTTAAGTGCAAAGTTAGCTCAAAAGCTGCTGGAGGCAGAGAGAGAGCTGTGGAAACTAAGCATGAGCTGGAAAAAACAGTAGCAGGAAACCTATGCAGTGGGATACAGGACACAGGTAAAAGGGTTATCTTGGAGGCCAGGAAGCCATGGGAGTCAGCCTGGCTTTTCAAATTGCTTCCAGGCACTGTCTGCATTTGCTGGCAGAAACATTTTCTTCCACCCTGGAGAAAAATAATGGCTGTAAGCTTGTGCCCACACCTCCTAAACTCCATCAGTCCCTTGATGTGATCCTCCCCAACTGGGAAGCTGCCTTTTCCTACCTGTCTGCTTGCTTCCAACCCTGACGTGAGCGCTGCAGAATTCACAGACGAGAACTTTTACATTTCCACGTGCCAGTGCTTTTGGAAAGAAGAGGTTGTGCTTGCTTTCATGTACGTAGACACAAAATCGACCTTTAGCTGGGTCCCAGCCCTGTGATTCAATAGCTGGCACTCGCTCCCTGCATCAGTAATGAGCTAAAGGTTATGGCAGGGAGCACGCTGCTCTCTGGATATACCATTTTTCAGAGAAGATAAGAAACTCAGACCCGGAATGTTACAGAAGAGGTAAAACATTTTCCTGGCAGAGAATTTTTTATTTGGGGCCGAGGGCACGACCCAGGACTGTGGCATCAGTCCTGTACAAGTGCCATTGGGTAACCATGTTCTGCCTCCTCCACTTTCAATTTAAAAAGGCACTTCTCACTTTCTGCCATCGGGATGGTTCCTGTGTGGCACTAAGCAGTTACTGTACTTCACACTAGCCATGGATGCATGTTAGTGGTGGATGAAGCAACCCCTGTGCAGATTTCCTTTTGCTGTGAAGTTGGCAGAGCACTTTGGGAATCCCGAGAGGCCAACACGCTCATTGCAGCAAGCTCCACCACACCAACTGTGGTAGCAGGCTCAAAGAACAGCCTACTCCAGAATATCACTATTTTTCTTTTCCAGCTGCATCCTGAATTCCCCCTGCACAGCCTCTACATCCCTTCTTCCTGCCCTACTTGTCGGGAAGATCCTCTTGCTTCCTGACATTGCTTGAACTCTTCCATCTCTCTGTCTCCTGAGATCTCTGCACCAAACACTGGCTTAGTGCAGGACTAGACTGCTTGGAATAAGATCAGTCAAAAAATCCCGTGCTTAGTCACCAAACAGATTATTTTGGTGTAGAAAAAAACCACAGCACTGAGGTAACCTTGACTCTTGGTTTCCAATGATCCACCCCAGGCCAGGGAGCAAGTGCACACAGAATCCTGATCTCTTGCACTGCAGCCTCCCACAAGAAGGATTCGCTTCACGTTTAGGTTTAGACAACATTTTACTCGCTGCTGCTGCTGCTGTGGACTCTTCCCACTGAGGTCAATGACACCAAGTGCCATGGAGACCATGCTGCTGGCATGAGCAGCACTGCCAAAACAGGTCAGAGAGGCCTAGGGAAGGTGTATGTTGAGGAACAAGTGAGGAAAGGAAAAAACGATACACACAAAAGGTCTGTGTGCATGGGATGTGCAAGCAATGAGAAACAGATTTACCCAACTTGGCTAAATCAGTGAATTAGCTCTGTGCTTGAAGAAAAAGTTAGCCTTAAAGGCTGTGCTATTCAGTAGCTCACTTTACATCTGGGAAAAGTCTGCCAAAATCCCCCTGCATTATCTCTAGCCTTATGGATTTCTTCTTTTCATCTGAGGCTCAGAGTGGGGATTACCCATTAAGGTGCAGTGGCCAAATCACATTCAATCTATTCTCTGTAAAAAGAAGAAAAAGCTTTGGTCTTTCCGGTCCTCTTCCACCTCATTCACTTCCTATGTCCACATCCAAAGCATTTACCTCCAACTTTCAATAGGTGAATTCAATAGATGAATAGGTTCTGAATACAAAGGATGATACTAAATAACAATTCTCACCTCTCGATCCTACAGACTGCATCCCACTTCTCCAGCACCACAGAACAAGGGTTCATTTAAAATCTTCATGTATTTCTCAACCCAGTAATGAGACAGTTGGCAATCTCCAGCCAGCACTGACCAATTTTGACCTGCACAGTTTCCACAGTACCATCCCTCTTGTTGTCATCAGGGACGTGACAGCGACAGCAGCGCTGGCAGGTTGGTGTCAGAGCATCGGGGCTGAACCACACTGCGATGCTCAAACATCTGCAGTGGTTCACATCTGGCCACCCCAACACCTGACCTGGCAGCACCAACTTGAGCAGATACATTCAGCAAGGGATGATGTGACCAAGAGATCCAGCCCCGAGCTGTGCCAGCTCTGCCTCTTCCCCTGCTCCGGCAGCCCCAGTGGGACCATTACCAAGTGGAGTTAAACAAAGGAGTTAATAAGTACAGCTGGAGAGAGGTAATAAAAGCAAAAGACAACTAGAAAAATACCTTTGTAAGCAGGTGAAGCATGTAACTACAGGCAACTAAAACGCTTTTACCACATTGAGTTTTTATAGAAATGTGTTTGCTTTTCCTCAACCACAGAAGTCAGAGACTGTAAACATCTGCTTGTTCATGCTGTCTCTCTCCCACAATGTTTTGATTTAGGTATTTTCCTGTAATGTCTGCAACTTAAACACATCAGAATTGTGCCAAGGCCTCAGTACCAAACAGTAAAACGGATTCAAGGTATTAGAAAAGTGAAAAGCTAATAAACCCAAAGCCATATAAACAAACTGACATGAGCCCTGGCATCACTCTGAAGCATTCCAAAGCAGAATTTCCTGAGCTGAAATTACCTTGAATGCATCTTTCCAGTAAAACTGAAATTACCTCCCTTTCAGCATGAGACCTATTGAAGTAGTTGACCCTTTGGACATTATAATCTTCTTGGCAGCATTATCAACAGTTGCTTCAGAAGCTCGTGAGCTGGAAGCCCAGCATGACTGTTTGTCACGTTTTAACCCCAGCCAGCAACTAAGTACCACACAGCCACTTGTTCACTCCCTCTCACGATCTTCAGGATCTCAGTGAGGTTTATTCTGCTGCTCTGTTAATTTTATTTACTTGTGTTTGGATTTCAAAACAAAAAAAAGTCAATTATGGCTTAATAGGAATTATAAAGAACTTGTGTAATTGGGCTTCTGATTTAGTTATCAACCCAAAAAGACATTCTGCACTAAGAAGTAAAAGATAAAGCCATAAAGCAAGGTTTGTATTACTTGCAGCTGCTCAGATGAAAAAAAAAACCACCAAAACCCAACAAACAAACAAAAAAATTAGAGAAAACCTAAAGATATTTTTATTAATGCTTTAGATAACTTAGAAAAAAAGTCACTTAATCATAACATTGTAAACAAGGAAGTTCTACAGCAGTATTTAAAAATATCCAAAATTGTTTCAGGAGCCCCATTGATTTGAATTAGGCAGCTGCATAATCACAGGGGCTGCAATTTTAATGAACATTTCAACAGGAAATGTAGAACTGATTATATATATCAAAACAGGAAAGATCCAAAAGCTGCAGCAACTCTTTCTTGTTGTTGTTTTGTTTATTACCTCAGTGTGCAGACCCAAACCAACTCCAGAACTAATACAGAACTTACCTGACAGCCCCTCTCTCCTTGGCTCCCAATGCTTCTGGCTGCAGCTCTGATCTTCCTGTCTTGATGCATGTCATTAGGCACAGCATTTTGAAAAATAATTAGTGATTCAATCAGATTTTACACTTGATTTTGGATCAAGTGGCTGGAAACTTCAATGCTGTGCTGCAGTTTTCCCTTACCATACTGTAGGGCATGTTATATATACTTAATTAGATAATGTTTATACAGTGCTTTGAAGAAATAAGGAACTCTGTAAGGGCTGGATCGCATTTTCAGAAAGGAAAAGAGCAGTGTTGAGACAGCACAGGCACAGAGGAAGAACAAAGCTCTCGAAAGCTGAACACCACCTTGTTTTCAGAAAGGTTTCAGGACACTTGAGAAAAAATATGTCAGCAGCTTCCAACATGCAGGCACTAAGAAAGAAACAAAAGTTGTGAAACAGGGGATGCTGCAGAGGCAGTGAAATGACAGTGCTGCTGATACCAAAGTGAGAACAGCGGCACCAGAGCCACAGGAGCAGCAGCAGCTCTCCAGAAGGAAAACTTTGCTTATACCCAAGCCCAGGGCTTAAAGTGGAAAATATTATCATTATTATTACCCTCTTACAGCAATTTGCAACACAAGGATTCAGATAGAGTCCGATGCCTTGATAAAACAAAATGCATTCCACTCCTGTGAACACTCTTATTCATAAGAGTGGCAACTAATGGAATAAAAGTATCTGGCTTCCTGTTGTTTTGAGGCAAGGGAAGCAGGGCTTTTTTATTAAAGTTAGGGTGCTTTTGGGCTGCATGCTAAAATGCCAAAATACACCACAAAACACAAAAATGTGCCTTCCTAGGAGGAACAGGGAGCAGCACATGCTCTTCCCCTGACAGGGCACCCAGAGCAAGCACCAGAGGGGATGCAGAGCACAGAAAGGGCGAGGGCCAGGTTCTGCTCTGGATCAGGATGAGGCACCACATAAATCCTTCATCCAAACCTCTATTAAAGTAATTTGGAAAGCAACAAAGCAAGCTGTGGCTAAATCCACTCCGAACGAACAAGAGATGCTGCATCCAGATATTTGGCTCCCTACAGGGCAAGAGGCACAGAGAGTGCTCCAAAGAGTTTCCAGTGAGCAATGAAAGCAAACAGTGTATGCAGGGAGCTTTAAAAATGATTGCAAAGAGAGCCCTGAGCTTCTATTCTGTGCGGTTTTGGTTTTTTTATTTGCTTATAACTAAATTACATGATTTCTTTGCAAGTCTAATTAAGCAGTTAATTGATGCTGGTGCCCTTTAGCATCTGGCATTTAAGATTAAGTAAATAATGGAGAAAAGTGCATGCAGCACCCAGCAATAATTAAACACGGCAAGGGTTTGTTCCCCCACCCTCCCCCGTTCTAACTTGTTACATATAAATCTCTGAGGATAACTGTCTTTAATAGCCTCAAATACACTTACACACCATATAATGGATACTTGACAACAGCATTTTTCCTCCTAGAGATGGTAGATAGTACGTGTATCTTTGGTCTTAATCAGGAACTTTCATTTTATACCTTGCACTGAGGGGAAGGAGAAGCTTCATTGTGACAACTCTCCCTGACTGAAGAACACATTAAGTGATTCTTCACGGGAACACACTTTTAAATCCAGGACTGTGAGTGTTGGCATCAGGCATTAAAGATTTGTGGTCAAATTTTCCCCTTTGTCACATGCTTACTCCTTTCTCATGGACCATTCAGTGTTATTCATGCATTTCCTGAAGTCTGTGGAAATGCAGGTTACAAAAAAGAAAGATTGAGTTATCTAAAATAAAGCTCCAGGGAGACCTTATTGCTGCCTTTCAGTTCTTAAAGGGGGCTTATGAGAAAGACATGGACAGACCTTTTAGCAGGGCTTCTGCAATTGGTTTTAAACTAAAAGAGGATCAATTCAGACTAGATATAAGGAAAAAGGTTTTTTTACAGGGAGGATGGTGAAACACTGGCACAGGCTGCCCAAAGAGGTGGTGGGCAGAAGCATTTGAGGTCAGGCTGGACAGGGCTCTGAGCAACCTGACCTTGTTGAAGATGCCCCTGCTCATTGCAGGGGGTTGGACTAGATGACCTTTAAGGGTCTCTTCCAACCCAAACTAGAATATGATTCCATGATTTTTTACATGTAGAGCACTGCACTGAGATTTCCATCTGATCTTAAGAGCACAGTTTCCTCAGAAGGCCACACATTAAGGACTGGACACAAATTGTAAGACCTACTCCAAGTCTTACACTACAAGAACCTCTGAACCAGCTACAGCAGACCCAGCTTCTGCTGCTCTTCCAACAAGACCACCCAGGAGCATAAGCTCAGTCCAGCAGGTTAATGCGAGCCAGACTGCTTTCCTAATACGGCTTTGATTCAAACTAACACCACCATGAAACGTTTTCAGTTCTTCCAGAGCTGCCTGATGGAAGGAATTGCTGCCCAAAGATTAGTGCCACAATCTCTTTAGGCTCTGCAAGCAAAAAAAGCTTGTGTGGAGACTCCTGCCCACCTCCCATGGGTGCTTAATTAGTATCTCTGGCATACTCAGAGACCTTTGGACAGAGGGTGCTACAGAAGTGGAAAATATTATCATCATTATGCCTGCTCCCACCAGTGCTGGCAGCCAAGGGAGAGCTTTCCCAGCAGATGGTGAAGTTGCGAGCACGGCTGGCTTTGGTTATAATTTCCCTCATCACAGACTCTCCTTGTTGGAGCAGCTTCTCTTCTTGATGCCTGAAGAGCAAACCAGAACCTGCACAACAGGACTGCATCCTGCTGGTCAGTACTGCTGACACATTCAAGCCAGCCAGCACTCAAATCACTGCAAACTAAATCATCCAAGGGGCTTTCTAATTAAAAAGAGCTTCACTTGGATGGCAATTCTTTCTCCTGCCTGTCACAGTCAGCCCTCCCCTGAATTCTGGTCATTAAAAGGGAAAAAAACCCAAAGAATTAGTCAGCTTTTGTTAAGTGTCAAACATTCCCACTCTAAACAATGAGCAAAACAAGGAGAGGTGTTTAATAGCTCTCAGAGCAACTTTATACCTTCCTAAACACTATTTCTGTACCTCTTGCTAATTGCTTATTTGCCCTGGTTGTAAGGATGAGCCTGGCTCACTCCAGCTTTGACAGAGGAGAGCAGCAGCGTTTAAGATGCTGCAGGAGGTGTGATATGCCCGGTTCTAATTTTTATCCTTATTTATTTCTGTTGGGGTTAGCAGCTGAGGGCTCTGAGCTACCTGAGGCGTAACTAAGATGCCATTAGCTTTAAATCTGTTCCCAAGTGCTGCAAGCAGCCTCTCCATTTGGCTTAGGACATCACCTTGCAGATGAAGCTTTTGCATATGTGGGAACATTCTGCTTAAAATTCCTCCCTTCACCAAAAATTTTCTGGGGACTCTGGAACAGAAGCACAGGGTGATACTCCCCTCCTCTTTCCTGGGGTTTTTTCACTGTAAAATGTGAAGGATCCTGTAGTAGAAAGAAGTGCTTTGAAATGGAAGCAAAGAGTAATCTCTGCTACTGCTTGTAGCACCATGGGAGTCCAAACACGTTCTGCAGGGAGCTTGCAAACGCATCAGCACCCTGCCCACGTAGCGAGGAAGGGACTCATCGTGGAAACAACCTGACCTGGAGTTCCTTCCCATGGTGGCTGACGATGGAAACGCCTTTAGCCCACATCTGCTACGCAGCTCTAACATCACCGGCTCTAACTCGGGATTTATTTTTATCGCTTTTCTAAAATGAGACAGAAACTTCCCCTCGCCTGAATCCTGCCTCGTTTCAGGGGAGGCATCGCAGCATGGCAGTCTAAAAGGGGAATCACATGCCGGTGTCATTACCAGCCTATTCAGAAAGCCTTTGCTGAATGTCTCAGATCTGCACGGTCGCTTTGATGCCACCAGCGGAGAGATTTCTGATGACACATCCGCAGTCTCCAGCAAAGGTGCTGCTGCTGCCGCCTCTGGCCCCTCCTTACAGAAGCCTCTGATGTATTTAATTTAGGTACTTTTGCTGCACACCTATGACGGTGTCTGATCATGGCAGAAAGTAACTTTACAACATTGCACACCTATCCAACAACCCCCCCATGCCACAGTCCTCCAACAGGACCCATCGAGCCTCTTCTGTTCAACTGAGACAGAAACGCACACGGAGCCAGAGAGTGAAAAGGCAATTTGTGAATCTGATCTCATTTTCAGCCTTTCATCTGTTTGATTTTCATCCATTGAGCTGGATGTATATAAGAATGAATATGCTGTTCCCTAATGGAAGCTGGATTGACTTGCTCCTAAGTGGAGATGCCAGACAAGCTGGCACTAAAACGCAGAAAACACGGAAACACTACAATAACGAGGGAAGATGCATCAGTGCTGTGACACACAAACCACACCAGGTAGCTTTAGTTTACTGTAAAGAATGGACTGCTCCCAGATGCTCAGAAATCCCTGATGGGCAGACAAGAGTTTCCTGCATTTTAGGACTTGCTATGATTTAACGATGCCTTTGCCTCCCTGGCACGGAACCACACCAGCAGCAGGAGGTGCCCAGACCACAGCCAGCAGCACAGAGAGCACTGCATCGACTTACTGACCTAACACCGGGGTGTCAGCAAGCCAGGTTGATAGGGGTGAAGATGCTAAGACAGGTTTTTC
>NW_008238321.1:9000294-9005420 GCF_000691975.1 Corvus brachyrhynchos | reverse complement strand
TCCCTGCCTGCTGACATCCTTCTGTCAGCACCACATTCCAAAGGATATCACAACGCTACCACATCATGGTACTGATGTCAGTGCCATGATTAAGACAGCAAAGTAATTACAAGTGTGTGCTTTTGTATGCTGATTGCTTTCCAAATAGATGTTCTCCATTCCAAATAAATCCACTATAGATTAACATTTTTCCTCCTTGTTCACCACCTAGAATGTATTTGATTAGAAAAGCATGATCAAAACTCTGCTTGACCATTTTTCAACACTTCACCATTTTTCTTTTCCTCATCAGGGAGAAAAATGTATCCATTAGTTAACCTTTTCAAACACATTCTTTTTGTAGTCTAATTCAAAGAAGGATTATAAAAAAATCGTCAGACTCGGCGTGTGAATAGCTTTTTGTGAGCACGGGGAACAAGCATTTGTGTATCAGAACATCAGCATGGGGAGATAAGGGAGCTGTATACTGAGAGCTTATCTGAATGCAAGATCCGCCCTGTGAAACCAGCATAAACATCAAGGACAGAATCCATATATTGATGTAATTCTTAGTGCTACTAGTGCATTTGTGTGAATTTGCAATTACATAAAGCTTATTCCTTACAAAGAAAACAAGAAGTTACAGAATACAGTTCAAGGTCTATTGAGATCAATGGGAATTTTTTTCATTGCACTTGAATATAGCTCCCTCTCTCTCCCTCCCAACATGTCCACTAGAATATTAAGAAAGAAATTACCTGGAATTTGTTTATACTACTTTTAAACAGACCAATAATTGAATCCTCAGTTCTCTTAGTCTGCTTTCTAACTCAGTAAATCCAAAGTTCTCCTTTCATCCACAGCTAACATTAAACGTATTTAAATCCACATTAGCCTTGTACCAAATAAAGTCATTGAAAATACCACAAATAGATGCGGGTGACAAATTAAGTGATGCAGGCAACATAACTTTGAATTTCCTGACTTTTAGGCAATTAAAATATCAACTTAATTGTTGGATCTGTGTAGCTTCTCTCATTTTAATATGTAAATCAGTCTCTATTACGCTATAGCTCAAAGAATGTGTGACTCTGCTTACTTGATTAGGCTGGGAATTGCTGGTCCTGCTGTCACTATGTTTATACTCTAGTGACAACTTTGCACATCAAATTCACATAATGCAATGTCATCAACTTACTCATCAAATATAAACTTCTTAAATACAGCCGTCGCTCTGAAATATTGAACCTTATTTTACTTCATTTACAGATCCTAAATAATCAGCATAAGTGAAAAGAAAAACTAGAAATTCAGCTGCAAAACAGTATTTCCCAGAAAAAACAGCTTCCCACAGACAGGGAGATGAACCAGAAAAACAGCCCATGCCAGAAGTTATCCTTTGGCTTCCAAATTTTAGTTGCATGTTGCCCCTTTAAAATGTGGTACAAGGAGACATACTTTATTTCTCAGTCTCCACACATTCCCCCTGCCTCATCTGGGATTCAGTGTTAAGGAGCCCTGATTTATCCTGTGAAGACCATCAGATTTCAGCTCCTGGCCACATATACTTACCTGCAAATTGATACGAGGACTCCAGAGAAAACCTGCAAAATCAGTCAGTTTTTTCCTATTATGACCTGATCACAACAGGAGAACCATCTTGGGTAGTATAGAGTGGGAAAGGGTAAATAAGTTCAGTGTTTTGCCATTCCTGTCATCTTTCTTGAATCCAATAAACATCCCCACCCCCAACCAAGGGGACGTTCCCCTTGCCAGCACAAGGCTTTTTAAGACTTCCCAGTATCCTTGACACCCCTTACAAAGTCCCTCCACTGGATTTCTACCACTCTGCTGGCTCACAGAGGCATCAGGCTTTAATTTCCAGGAGAAACAATACATTGACAAGATGCAGAGCAGAGATCTGAGGCTCTCTGCTGCCGGAGCGCTCCGCCACGCTGGCAGGCTGGTTTTTCTGATGTCAGGGAAATCGTGTCGGCCTCAATTTGAGACATCAGCACAAGCCTTTCCTCTCAATCCTGCTGATGAATGAAAGAGCATTTTCAATTGTGTACATCCAGAGGCCTTGTGGCACATCAGGCCTAATCAAAAGCTGCTCCATGATGCAAACTGCTGTCAGAGGCAGCTCACAGCACAGCCCCGCAGGAGCCAAAGGGCAGCTGCAGGTAACAGTGCATTTCCTTCCCTTCAGGACTAGAGAGACATAGCAGGAGCATCCCAGCTGTCACACAGCCACCTAGGAGGCCACAACCAAGCAATGAGAGCTCGACTCAAACATCCAAGCAGGAAAACACAAATGCCAAAGTTTACCAACAATAAAGCTCAACAGGCTGCTGGCTTGTCTCTGGTTGACAAAGAAACCATCAGCACAGGGGGATATTGAAGAACCAGAGGGATTGGAAGAACTCTGGCCACGACCAGTGTTACCTTTTGGGCAGCAGTTTCTGTACAGTACAAATCTGATGGTGTTTTACAAGGATTGTGGGGGTGGGAAGGAGCTAAAACACAGAAGGGTTTTGGATACTTCTGCAGCTCATTGACTTTTCTTCTTGCAAAGGCTCTGAACATCCCCTGGGTAGAAATGAAGGAGCACAGCCACTTCTGGGGGTTACTTCTGGTAGTGAGAACAACTCTTCCACATGGTCACTTTGTATTTCATTCAGCTACTGATGGACTGGGAACAGGAATCCTGATTAATCAGGCTTAAAAATACTGTTTCTATCACCAGTTTTTCCTTCACAGCCACATACAGAAGGAGACAGAATACTCCCTGTAAGCCCAGGTTTCTCTACACATTTTCTCTTGATTTATCTGCTCCCAGAAGTCACCTCTAACCTTGCTCTCTGCCCATGCATAATGACATTAGCTACCTCCAACCTTCCCTCCTACCTCAGCAAAGGCAGCTTCTTCCTCCTCATGTAACACCACACCTTTATGGTGTCAGGACCGAGTAAGGGAAATGCATTTGCCCAGGAAACCAGCAGCCTTCTCCTCAGCTGTATTTTTTTGCAGTGCTACTCATTTCCATTACACCCAGATTCAAGTCAGGATCAATAAGCCCAGAGAATCTTCCCTTGGGAGCCTCCCTTCCTCATATTGCTACAGAAACCATTGCAGATGTTGTCACAGTTGTGTTTAAATTTGGTGCCCCTCATCACATATGCATTTTTATTTTCTTTTCCATTTCCTTCTCTCTCACAACTTATTTTTCTGTTTTTATCCTTGTAAAAATGGTTTTATTTTTTTCTGGAACAAGGCTGCTACTTCTACTAAATATTTTGTAATCCATTTTTACACAGTGCCTAGCAAGAGGGTAGAAGTTGCTTTTAAAAAAGCCCTTGTAGGACTCGCTGTGGAAGTATTATGTGGGTTCACAGGCTGTCTCTTAGAAAAACAGAAATACTGAGTTCTTGGAGAACTTCACATGTGCAATTGGTAGAAAAGGAGGGCAGGAAGAAATCCTGCAGCTTTTTTTGCTCTTTGCGAAGGCTAAGTATAGTCTGGATAGTAACCTTTGACTGACACTGAGTTTTACACATTCACTAGCTACAACAGAACTACTTTACAGAATTTATTACAAACCTCTGCCTCCCTGGACAGCAGACAGAGCCTGAAAGTTCCAGCAATGTCTCGGTGGCACCTCCCATCCCAGTTTCACAAGAAGCTGCAGGCTTCAGGCATCCTTGGGGGTTTGTTCGGTCAGCAACCTTTGGCCCGCTCGCAGCACACAGATTACACCGAGCTTGGGGCAAGTCTCTGGTTGTTCAACAGACTCATGGCATCTTGCCACAGGCAGGGCACACTGCTTGCAATATCCTCAGTGCTGCATGACTTCATATCTGTATTAGCTCAAAAAAACCCCTTGGGAATCTTTCTGGATGATGAATACTAGATACGATTAAAGCAATTTTTTTTAACCTGCGGAACATTTCTTCCAGCCCTCTTGAGATACTGGACTTTCATTCAAGCCAGGACACCTGGTTCTTTATAGGTGCCTGCAGTGACTTCAGTAGTGCAGAACATTTACTAGCAAAGCCACTGTTGCTGAATCAGAACACACAAAACCTTCAAGGTATTTTCCCCTTACGGCTACACTGCCCAAATCCACTGACACCATTTAGGGACTCTCCCCCAACCACTGTAACCCTGTCAATATGAAATATAGGAGATCACGACTCTGCTAGAGTTATTTATGAGAACAGGTATGTTTAGCAGCACCACCTGGCTGTCTCTAGTGCTGGGCTGAGACAAAGGGATATGGAGAAAAAGGAAGGAAATCCAAGTAAGCTCTATTTAAACTATCAGCTTATTCCCACTCTTAATATACTATTCAGGTCCCAGACTGGTCTAAATGTCTTGCAGAAGAGAAAGTAGCACCATAAAAACAATAATAATAAGAATGAGCTGAGAGCTGGAGGGAGTGCCCCACGGAGGCTGTGGAGTCAGCACAGGAGGGCAGGCAGCTCCCAGTGGGTCAGGACTGCTGCTAATAACACTCATCCCTTGTGCTGCTTTCTGTATCATTTGTGGTTTGCACACCAATGCTATGCAACATCTCGGATGCAGGTAGCAGTAGGGGATGATTTCTTCCCCCCCATCAAGGATACATGGCCATCTCTGGAGTGAAAGAGGACAGACCTTCATCAGCACACAGCAAAGCACCAGAGGCAAAGTCAAGCTCTTTATTAACTTCAGATGAAATTGGGATATGCAGAAAGCAATTTACTGAGATACAGGCAGGGCACAAAGGCTAACATCCTGCTTTTAACTGAAGTCCCTTAACATTTAAGGCAGCAAATGCCCTGGACCTTTTTGTCTCTTTGGAACGAAGGCAATTCCTTCAGTACAAGTGAAGGAGAACTGGCAGGTTAAACAAAGTGAGAGAAGGGTCACCTAACAAATCCTTCCTGTGCTTCAGAAAGAGGCAGGATGAGACTTAAGGAGAGCTGCCCTCTGTGCACTCACCTGGCACAACCCCATTTGACCAGTGGGATGCTGGGAGCCACTGGCACAAAGTGAGGAATGGAGGCTGCACTTCCACATGCGCACCCACCAGCAACTGAGGTCATGGAAGAATCCTCCCTCAGGTGGACTCGGGTCTCACTCACAGGTGCAGCCCTCATCATGTG
>NW_008238321.1:8999955-9000196 GCF_000691975.1 Corvus brachyrhynchos | reverse complement strand
AGGAAGCACCAAGGCTTCCAAGCACCAACAGCTCAGCCAACTGTGGATGGAGAATGGCAACTTCTAAATTCCATCTGCTCCTTTTTTGTCACCTTCTGTACTCAGAAACACATCCATCAGAAGCACAAGCACACTGGGACAGTGACAAATTTTACCGTCTCTGGCTTGTCACTTCAACAAGATTAGATTATTTTAATATTAATTCATTACCCAATTTAAATTCAATTAAATACCTTTTACA
>NW_008238321.1:8942123-8999911 GCF_000691975.1 Corvus brachyrhynchos | reverse complement strand
GGGCCAAACACCTGCCTCAGAGAGAGATTCCCCAGTCCTTCACCAAGGACCCCCTTTTCCTACTTTTTCCCTAACAAGGGGAAAAGGACACTGAAACCATTGAGATGGATGAACAGCTTTCCTTTTTGGTGGGATTATGGTCGGGAAAATAGTTCCAATGCTCTCCACAGATGGCTGAAATCAGAGTTGATTTCCCCATCTTCCTTCCTGGTAGGGGTGCCAGCCTCTCTCTCTCCAGAAAGAATATTAAAAGCACTTTTCCTCTTTCTCACAGGGAGAAGCTGCATGAAGAAGGGAATGCTCCAGTGTAGCTACGGGATAGCAATAAATCGTGAGAGCTCATGGAAAATTTGCATTGCTGCATTCTTTTAGTAAGGAACCAGCTTCCATGGGTGATCCATTCCTACCTCCAGATACACTACCTTTAAGATAAGAACACAAATGGAGATAAGGAGTACCTGAAGCATTGTCTCTCATTTTCACCTGTGCTTTGCTACAAGTCATTACTTCTGTCAGCTTCCCATTAGCTGCCACCTACATATTCGCTTGCAATGAAGACCCAAATCCATCTCTAGCAGTGCCAGAGTTCAGGATATCCACCAGGACCCCACAAGGCAAAAAAAACGAAGATCTAAACAGAAATGGCCTGGAGAGAAACAGGAAAAAGTAGGAAAAGCTATGGAGATGGAAGAAAAAAAGATGTAGACTGAAACACAGAAGGGGCAGTGGGGGGAAGGTGTGAAGAGCACGGGAAAGGGAAATGCAGAACTGGAACAGATTTCAAATCTGTGCAGCAATGCCCTGCACCACCTTCCCAAAGCTGTCACAATCTGTGCTCCCTGTTTCCGAGGCAGGAGGACTCGGAGCCCCTCCCCAGATGGCTATCTGACCTTGGTGCTCCCTGCCCTTACACAACCCAGCAGAGGAACACAACACCCACAGAGGTCCAGCCCACGCCCCGAGGGCGGTGGCCACGGCCCTGCCCCCGTTAACAGCCCACGAGCCTGCACTGCCAATCTGTATGTTGGAAAAGGACGGGATGTTGTTACAGCTCTCCATCGGTCCCCGTCTGAACAGAGGCTATTACGGCATCAACGAGAGGAAAGGACCACTGAACCACATGGCAAGTTGCCAGGCTGTGCTGCAGCCTCCAGCAGTTATGCTCAAAGAGATTTAAAGTCCAGCATAACCTTGATTTTTAATAGAGTCACATTTAATGAGCTTTAACGTCCACAGTAATAATTTTCTTATTACCTACGCAGGAGTCGGAAATATGATCAGAAAGAATGTGCTGCACTCCAATCCAGTGAAGGGATTTAACAATGGCCAACACATTATTATCAAAATCATCAACATCATTGTCCTTAATGCCTTTTTTTGGTTGGTATAATTATAATTCTGTGAACCATAAGCATAGCTGTTGCATATCACATGAGCTTGCTGAACGCAGCAAACCTGGCTGGCTGGAGGCCATCCAAATCCCTCCTCACCAACCATCCAGTCAGGTTATATGGCAAAACAGGACAATAAAATCTTACATTTACCTCTATCTGTCTAAAGGCAAAATGCAAACTTACATATGACCTTTGTTGTCCTCCCAGCTTTTATCCACACTCTTCCTACTCTGTCCTTGCTCTCTCTTCATCCCATTCTACTCTGACACCAGGGACCTCCCACCTCAAAAGCTCTGAGAACTGAATTTGCCTCTTGCGTGTGTCACACGAATGAGCTGGATAAACAGACAGATGGGGACTGCAGCTGGCAGAAAGGGGTGCAAGAAGAACTCCAATTCTTGTTATTTTTGTACAGAAACAGCTTCACAAAACTCACTGAAATCCACTCCCTCATCATGCACAACAAACCTCCCTCCCGGGGTAGCCAATTGCACAGTGACAAACAGAGCAGAGGGAGTTTCTGCCACACGCTCCCCACTTCACACCTTGAAAATACACTGAAGCAGAAGGCATGTGGCAGCTGTTCCTGTGGGCAGAGCTAAGAAAACAGCAAAAGCTGGATCTTCCATGTCTTACCCAGAGGGAGACGGCGTGAGCTTTCTGGCCACACGAATCCATGCTGTTAAGCCACTGCTGAACAGCTGCTGTATCCATACTGCAGATGCAGGATGGAGTCAATGCAGAAATGGATGCAGCTTGCACAGCACACTTGATCAGCTGCCCCCAAACCCACCAGGAGCTCTCCCTGCTCCAGCAAGGAGGCCAAATCTGGCATTCAACTGGCCAATTTAAAGCCAGCTCAGAATAACCCAGTAACCTTGTGGTCAGCACTGTAACATCCTCAGCATCTCTTCACATCCCAGTATTTGCAGTCCCCATGCTCTGACCATGCTGCTGAATGCTCTCACAGCAGAAATGAGAGTTTAGGTGTATTTATGGCAATTTGCCCTGTGCATGACAGTGATGCATACAAGCACGTGAAATACAAGAAAGAGTGCCCAAGATCTTTCCATATAACCTGGCATCCTATACCTTCACCCTGTTCTCAAAGAGAGTCATCCACAGGGTTGCTCCATCCTTAAACAACAGCTTTTCCCCATTTTGTTTACAAGAACCACTTCCAGATGCACTTATAGGCACTCTGAGAATCCAAAGGGCCCTCCTGTGACTGCGCTAAACAACAATGAAGTACTTCCCACCCTTCTAAGTTCTGCACCTGATTCTCTCTTCCACCTGAGCTGGTCACCAGAAGTCAGAATGATGTAGCTTGGGACTGGGGTAAAAGGAAAAAAAAAAAAAAAGCATCACATACATGAGGCTGGAAACACCCTGAAACACCCTGAGCTGTTTGCTTTCCTGTTGGAATCAAAGGCAGAAGAGAAAACAACTTTAAAAATGCATCCCTTCTGAGCTAACGACAAACCTGGTAACGTCCCAGCACAGAGGCACCTCACAAACAGCTAAAAGCAACTGCATGGAAAGGCAGCAGAATGATAATTCTGACTAACACATCACAGGAGGCACACGTGAGGAACACATTCCCCCAGAAGAGATGGTCTAATTACCACAGATGATACCCCAGAGGTTCATTCATCAGTGACAGAGACACAGGGCTGACCTCACCTCTGCAGCCTCTCTGCCCCTGCCCTCCCCGGGCTCGTGGGGCCCTGTCAGCCCCCTGGACCTGCAGCATCAGATGTGCCTGGTACTCGGGGACAGGAGGACAGACAAGGGCACTGCAATTTCAGCCCCTAGAACCTGGTGCATTTTGAATTCAAATTGCAATGCAAGAACTAGCCCCAAGAACTGCTCAGTGGGGGTCTGAGACTGGAAGCTCCTACAGATAATGGTCTTTTTAAATGTTTGCCAAGCGTTTCATGCTTGTGCATCTGTTAGAGCACCCACTAACAGCAGTGACAGAACTGTCACTTACTCATGACATCCAGTGAGCTCTTCAGTTTATAAACCACCCCATCTGCACTTCTCACCATCATATTTTTAAGGCTATATAGTACCATAATCCACTATGAGATGCTGGAACAAACACATTCCCGGCAGTAATAAAGTGCCATTGTTTGAGCGATGGGAAAACAGACAAGCTACTTCCCGAGAATTCTGGTTTTATAACAAAGAAAGATGGCTTCTTCTGTGCATTTTCTTTAAACCAGGGCTCTGCCCTTTTGTGGGTCTGAAGTTTCCAGCACTCATTTCCTTTGGGAAAAGCTCTGTTCTCTCAGCCTCATATGAGGGAGGATCCTGACCTCCAGACACTGACCATGTACGTGCAGTTGGAACACACCAGGTTAGCTCCACACGGACCTTCAGTTCTCTTTTATTTTTCTCTTCTCTAACAAATTGTTTTGAGGGCATGACAGAGTTACAGCAGTAAGTTCTCCTGGGCTCTTCAGCTAAACTCAATTCTGCCTGATTCCTTGCAGTGTTGCAGGCAATGGGTCAGGCTATTGATATCCTTACCTCGATTTTCAGAGTCTGAGAGTATGTCTGGAGGTGTTGATTTTTGGGGTAACTGTGCTAAAAAGTCATCTCACTCAGGTATGTGAAGGGAAGACAGACTGTACAGGAGTGCCACAGATTCTGTGAAACGTATTTAGCTCGGTGAAAGATGTACTCTGCTTTCACGGAGTATTGAATGTAGCTGTGATTAATGGGGCACATATACACTGATAAACAATATTAATTTGTTTTAAGCCAGGTCTGAAAAGATTTCAACCACTTGCTTCCCTGCAGCTACGAAAGTTATTTCCTGCTGTCTGTACTACCTCAAGGGCTAAACCAGCCCTGAAAGGAAGGAAATATTTCCTTTCACTCTGTCGGCAGCACCAGCCTATGAAGGCTGTTGTATTGGTATTTCATTTATCATGAGAAAATGATATGAATTATTATTATTTAGCCTTACCACCCACCCTCTACCATACAGCCACAGGATTGCCACCACACATTCACTCTCTCCTGCATCAACCCAGCTTTGTTCATTTTCCACACAACCACTCCATCAAGCACACTGTCTGCAATGCCTCCATCTGCTTCTGCAGTCAGTTCCTCTGGCAACACGGATGAATAAATGCATCCCCAGCACCAGGAGCCAGCAGCCTACCTGCAATTTCTTGTGGGGACTGAAAACCCCCGACTCCTTCCAGATTCCCAGAGATGGAGCCGCCTCCTTCGAGCACCCTCACGAGCTCCCGCAGCCTTTCACACTCCTCCTGCAGCTGCTGCTGCTCCTCCTTGCGCTGCTGCTTGGCCAAACTCATTGGGTTCATGCTGAAATGGAGAACTTTGGTTCTGCTGGGGTCGTAGTCACCCTGGGTGGCAGAAAAAAACCAGAAGCACATTGAGTAACTAATCCAACCCCTAAGCCCACCCAACCTGTACCACCCTGTGAAATCAAAAGATGTTACAGCAGGAAAAAAGGTGACATTTATGCAGTGACAAGGTTTTAGTACAACAGCTGAAGGCAGCCAAACCCAGTGTTGTTTCTCCTTCTCTTGCTACTCCATCTTTAAAAAAAACCCTGAAACAAGGCAAAGAAACAACAAACAAAAATAAAAATCCAGAAACAAAATCACAGAAACACCCCACTTAACAGAACTTGCTCCCTGGCTGATACTTCCACACTTAATTTTTTCCACACTTAAATTTAACTCCAGAAATGAAGTTTTATAGCTGTATTTAAAATCTCTTGATAGCAGGAGATTATAATGAACACCCAAATACACCCTTAAACTACTTCAGGACACCCAGTGCCAGCCTGATTTATTGCTCATCTGAGCCAGCAGCATCCATGGCATCCAAAGATGGAGTCGCTAGCAAGTCATATCAGCTCATCCCAAGCAAGGGAACAGATATTCCATTCTTTTTTTCTCAAAGGAAGTTGTATTTACAGCAGTTTAAATAGTCAGTCAAGCCCTAAGATGGTAAATTAATATTCTTTCAAAGCGAGAGGAAAACACTGATGTTTCATTTGTGATTTCAAAGAGACAATTTTTATATAAACTACAGGAAGCCTCACAACCATAAATGTCATAAAACATGTGCTAACACTGGCTGCCACGGCACTCTGCCCAGCTGAAACCCTATAGCAGTGCCTGCATAAAAAGCTATTTTATATGGTAATATTTTTCCTTCAATTAAATCTCAGGGCCTAAAGTGATTTTGTAAACATTAATTAACCCTCAAGAGCAGCATGAGGTAGGTATTATCCCAATTTTATCATTTCATTTTCATTAAAGACGTGCTAGAACTTTATGTGAGTTTTTCCCATGCAAACCAGAGCAGAGACTGAGCGACCTCATCCTGCATTGCTGGTCATTGCTGGTAAGAGAATCCAGAAGATCCCTCTCCCAAACATCTTTTATTGAAAACACACTCTATTACTGTGAAGCTCCTCATCAGGCAGTGAACTGCTGAAACACTGCCCCAGAGCCTGGCAGCAGACACAAAACTGCTTCCAAAATGGGTTTGACAAATTCAAGGACAACAGCTCCATAACTGGGCTGTGCCAGGGCAGGATATGCGAGCATCTTCCTGCATCTCTGGTTGCTGGAAGAGTGCTGGAGAGCATGGACAAATTTGTGGGCTCTCACAAAACAGCAGCTTCTATGATTGTGGTCAAAAATGCTCTTCTGGGCTTTTCTTCCCAGAGGAAGAAAAAAAAAAAAAAAACAAGAGGGGTGTGGTGGTTCCTCATAGCTACTCTGAGAAACCAGTTTGACCACAGCTGTGCATCTGGGTAGGAGAGAGTAATTATTCCACAGTTTAAGTGCAAGTTACAGAGAAAGGAGACCACATTTGTATGTCCCAGGCCAAGAAGGGGTGGGAGAAACCCCCAGAGGTCTGCCCTGGTCCAAGAGCTCACTCCAGAGAGCTGGGAAAACTCAGGCATGGAAACCTCAGGTACCCTTCCCAGCTGCTTGCATTGCCCACAGTCGAGTAGGCGGTGTCCCAACCCTTGGCCATGCACTGAGCGAGTGAGGAATGTGTAGGCGGTGTCCCAACCCTTGGCCATGCACTGAACGAGTGAGGAATGTTTCCCACTGCCCCAGCCTCACTTCAGTGACCTCAGGAACACCTGGGAGGGCAGCACTGTCCTGCAGCCCCTCAGCAACAGGGCTTTGTGATCCCATTTCTGTGGCGTGGCTGAGACAAACCTCCCCTAATTGCCAGTGAGGCAATTGGGACCAAAAGAAGAAATAATCCCACCAACAGCCTTGACCAAGAGAAATTCAGGTGAGAGTTGAAGGACACAAGCAGCATCTTTGAGATGTCAAACAAGAGGAAGAACGAAACAGCTGCAGCCCCAGCTATTAGATATATTCTCCCCAGCACACACTGGCATTTACAAACCTGTTCTGTAGCCAGCTCTTTACCTTCTCGTGCTATTTGCACTTCAGGGCTCCTCCAGACAGGTCAGGGCACTCCTCACTCTCATGTTTGTGTTGTTTTTTTTTTTCAAAGCAAGAGATTCAACTCCAAAGATTGTAACAGGTTTTACTCTGGCTGGCAAAGATGTGTCAGCTGTGCCTCCCAGTTCTCCCTGGGCAGCTGCTGGTGCTCCTGACCAGCTGGGAAGGGCTCTGGCCCTGTCTCCCTTGCCAAGGTCAGGCAGAGCTCGCAGCTCCTCATCCTGGCTGCCAGCACCATTCCAGCTCCAGTGCAGGAACCACCATTGCTGCAGACACAGCAGCAGGATCCCTGTGTGAGGAAAGCCATGCACACCTGGAGACTGCTGCTACCTCCCTGCTGGAGCTGCTGTAACCCACACTGCACCAGACTGTTTATTCTGCAGGTTATTTACTCTTTTCTGTCACCTATCTGGCCTTTCTATAAAGCCCTGCCATGCAGCTGCAGTGCTTTGGCTCCTACAGATCTTTCAGACCATTTATCCTCTCCTTTCATAACATGCCCCCCTTGAAAAACCATGCTCTAAAACTCATCACCAGGACTCAGACTTATTTTCAGGGCTCACCAGCTCTCCTCAGCACATCAGTCTGAAGCTTCACCCAGACAAGAGAATCTCTTAAAAGCCCACAGTGTGACGAAGGCAGTGGCAGAATCCATCTCATTTAACATTTCTGGAAGATCACTAACATATTTGCTATGCTACTCACATTTTTGGGCTAGGGGCAGTAGCTTTCTCTTTCTTCTACACAGCACACATCAAACCAGTACATTTCTCCCTACAGCTAAAATATTAGTGCAGCTGGTTTGTATTACAGCCATGCCTAAAAGAAACCAAGTGAGACAGGGATCCCAGCATGCCAGGCCCTGTACGAACCCTACAGGGAACTACCACCTAAAGCCCAAAAAGCAGACAGCAAAGCCTGAAGATGCAGTGTGTGAGGGGAGTGCAGGCATGGAAAGATGCAGTCTCCAGTTCCAGATTCCTCAGCAGTACCGTGGCAGAAAAGAAAACACATCTTCAGAGCTGCCCCTCCTCACCACCAGACCATGCTGCCACCTCACAGTTGTACCAAGCAGAGCGTTGCTTAAGTCTCCAGGAAATTTACTGGCACTCTCTGGGATTTCAAATAAATGCAGGAAGCTTTCCATGGAAACGGTGCAGACCAGAGGCAGTGCCTGATGAAAGGGCTGGGTCTCATGTGTAGGTAATACAGAAAGTCAAACCAGTATCGCAACTTGGATCATTTGGAGTGTTCCTCCAAATTTCTAAAGGTTGGGGGTGACTTTGTGTCGTGAAAATGAGTGGTTTAGGCTTGGCTCTATGAAGAGCCACGGCTGGAAACTGCTAAATATAACAGACAGCAAAGCAGCATTAAAACCTCAGTAGCATCTGAAAGACATGAAACCCTAATGCTGGTAGGAAATCAGGGACTGAAGAAAGCAAACAACATCCTCCTGGAATCCCTTTAGCTCTGGAAAATGTAAATTGCTGTTTTTCCTCTGTCAACTGCAGTTCCATCTACAATAAATCAGTCTTACTGATCATAATTTTGTCCTTTTGGTTGTGCAGCAGAAGCCTGGAAAATGGTGTTTCAGGCACTGGGAGAGAAGACTTAAAACAGATTTGCCCATTTAGAAAATAATTTCTAATCTTGGGTGATTGAAGAGGAAGACCAAACAGTGGCATTTGAAAGGTGGGCACAGAAGACACAGCCATGTTCCTTGAACAGGAGCTGGGACTCCCCAAACAGCTGTCCAGGCACAGCTCCAGATGCTGCTTCTGTGCTGAACCAACACATGCAAGGAGGTATTGCTTAGCAGAGTTAAAAAGCATCTTGTAACAAACAGTAATGTATCCCTGGTTTCTCCGAGAAGTGTGAAAATCGTGCTGCAGGTTTGGAAACTTGGCCTGAATGTGAGGTTTGACCAAATCCACTTAAGCTCACGGTGCCTTTATATGGAAATATGGGACATTTGGGGGATGCAATCGATGTGTGACCTACAGAGCTCTGTTGGAAAGCCATCCCTTCCCTGGCTCATTCAGCAGTAACTTGGTAGCTTGCTTTGCTCATCAGCACATCATGGCCAGTGCCTCAGAGAGCAAAGATAACACATTACTGCCAGTTTCTCAGCAGCATCCTCTCTTTACCCCTGTTTTCCCCAATACCTTAAAAACCAAAAATTGTAGAGATTCTGAAGAGCAAATGACTTGGACTAGAGAGAGCTGCTGGCGTTCATTGATTCTTCTCTTGAGGAGTAACATTGAACGAGTAATTCAGATCTGTCAGAAAAATGCACACAGAGCTTCAATTTAGGGGGAAGCAATACATACCTTGATTGAATGCAACCAAGCCTGGTTGGCACTTAAAAAAGTGAATGACTCATTCCTGGAAAGCAAGATGTTAACCAGCTGATTTGGTGCTTAAGGCAGAAAATCCTTTTTTTTTTTGGCTCTCAAAAGGGCACTGGAGACTTTATAGAGATGATTTGTTGATTCCACGTGTTAATACGCTTCACAGTTGGTGAAATAATGTTGTTTTGATGCAATATCCTCAGTCTTCCAGACACATGCCTCGGGGTATGCACAAGGAAAACTCTCTCATGGACCACCCCATTGTTGCTGTCCCAACTGTGCAGTCACTCTTTGAGACAGACACTGCAGATGCCACACACAAATATTGGCTTAATGCAACATGTTCCAAGCACACTCTGGCAGAACTATTTAGTAAGACTGGATATCAATAAACTTTCTGACAAAAGACTATGGAAAAAAGAATTTGCAACAGAGCCAATTTGTCATTTAGAACCGAGGTACAAGCTCAAGTCAGATGCTGCTGCCTCCCTACTCACTTCCATCTTCCAGCTTGAAAAAAAACCACCCCGGGGAGATAATTGTGCTGATACTTTGTGTCATTTTTCAAAACTATATTATTGTCAAACAGTCAGCATGTTGGTCTACGTGTTGAAATTACAGCTCAAAAACTTCCTAAGTAATCTGCCCATTAGGGAAGAATCAGTCAAGTGCCAAAGCAATGAATGAAGACAGGACTGCTTTAATCTCTGAAAAACAGAAACTTTTCCTTTAGAAGAGGAGTTGTTTAGAAGAACAATGAAAGCTGCCAGTGACAGCACCTTGAAAAGGGATGAACTTCTTTTGGCATCTCGCCTCCTGGTTGTTTGAAAACTGCACAGTCCCAATTCAGCGATGTCTTTCTCCAGGAGCTATAAAAGCTTTTCTCTCTACTCCACTCACTTTCACAGGCACTCAGGTAAGAATAAAGTACTTAAAACCATGTGGACCACTTTACATTTGAAGAAACGTTCAGTGCTTAACAACTCCACTTAAGGTCTATTCATCTGCTGCAGGTATTTCTGATCAGAAGGTAGAGCTGGTAGCAAAGGGAATAGTCTCCATTAGTGTGAATATATTTACCTAACATCACTAATGAAATTAAAGAAGTCCATACATCCCCAAAAGGCCGTCACTGTCAGGATACAATGTCAGCAGGCACTGTGAAGGATTTTCAGCTGACTTCACATCCTCACAGGCTCCTTCTGTTTAATGCTTTGGCAAGCAAAATCATCAAAACCCATAGATGGGGCTGACATGCACTTAAGTGCCTCATTTCTTCATAGTCCTGGTATCTATCAGCCTTAAAAGACTGTGATTTCTGAGCAGCACAATAAATTCTGGTGGAGCATATGGACAGCTGAGCTTAATCGCTGCTGGCTGGCAATACAACAGCTTGTGCTTGGCCCTGCTGAGAAAAGGCTGGCAATTGGAAGCTCTTCAAGGAAAGGACCATTTCCTCCTGACGTGACTCTCACGCACGGTGAGAGCCACCCAAACACTGCTGCCTCCTGAGCTAAGGAATTTCTTCCCATGCCAACTTCTTAAGAGAGAAATCTCCAAGGTTTCTGGACTAGGACACGTTATTCAGTACTGGAGAACTTAAATAGAAATGATTTAAGGAGCTTAGTAGATTGTATCAGCTTTAAATGGGTCAGTAGTTACCTTGGAAGAATATTCAAAATAAAGACTGCATCTAGCTGTAGGAGACAGATGGGAAAGTTTCTTATGTACAGATATAAAACGTAAAGCATCAGATGGGGGATGATGGAAGGGATGTGCTTGAAAAGCATCCAACTGGCAGCTGGTTTATATTAAATGGGGAATGCTCTTGCTTCCATTTACTGCCTCTTGTAGGCAAAAGAGTAGCTTAAATTGTAAACACTAACACACAGCAGATCATCAGGTATATGCAGGTGGTCAGTGTCCAAAACTGAACTTCTGAACTCTTGAGCAGAGGATGCTACCTCACTGCTGGCACAGCCTGGTGGTACACTTAGGTAAATCCTGGTCTAAAACAGAGGTGGCACATCCTGAATCCTCCAAAGATAGGACAAAATGTGACAAAATGTGACAAAATGTTACTCAAGGTTTCTGGCTGGTCTTTCACTGTGTCAGGCTCCAGCTACTGAATTCTTGCAAAATCCAGGTTTCTGATGCTAGAAGAGCTGACACTGCTTTTGGGAACCTGCAGGTTTATTCCTGGGATTCAGTGCCTCCTCCTGACCAGGGATCCTTTACACAGCTCAAGCTTGCCTTTCCCAAGGCTTGGGGTTTCTGGAATGACTGTTTGGCTTCCCTGCAAACGTGATATTTGTGGGTAAACACAGCCACACGGGCTTTGCACACAGCTAATGAACACCCCGTTGCTTCCACTGCGTTATGAAATCAGAGAAGTCACATATCATTAGAAGTAGTCTTTGAACATGTTTATCTTCAGCTTACAGTTAATGGCTCAGCATTTATGTCAAGAATTGTCTGCTGTTAGTCCTGCATCAATACCCGTTGGAAATTTCACTCAAAGATGGAGAACAAAAAAACAGCGGGAAGGCAAAATTGGAAGTTATCACCTGAAAGGCATGTGCAAGGTCCCCAACAACTACAGCTCTTGCTGCAGTAGCTTATTAGCTAGAGTCTGCCTAGCTATTCAGGTGAGCAGCTTCTCCTGATCTACCTAAATTTTATTTTAACTTTAACAGCTCTAAAAAAAAAAAAAAAAAAAAAAAAAAAATTGGTTACTCAACTCGCTCATACAAAAGCCTATTGGAGGCATTTCTGTACCCAGTACAAGGCAGCCTCAGAAAGCTTAATCCTACCTCAGGAAATGCCATTTTAATGGAAATTCGGTTTCTTGGGTTTGTTCTTTTTGTTTCTTTGCTCAGGCTTGTTAAAGTGATTAGAGTAATACCCAAAGTAAACTGCATCCCAAAGAATTCCCTCTGTACCCAGTGCACAAAGCACAGCACACTCATCCGCCCCAGCTCTCTCTGTCACACAAGATAACCACACCAAGGGATCTTTAAAGCCTGTGGAACAAGAGCTGTATTAACAAAAATGGATTGCAAAGATGAGACAAAGCAAGCTAGCAAATAAGCAACAATCACCACCTGCTCCTCGTAGCTTTGCCAGTATGTGCATGCTTGACATCAGAAACAGTTGGGGGGGGGAGGAAAAGAAAAACAGAAGGTGCTGGATGTTGGGAAAAGGCTCATTTGTTCCCACCAGGTCTCATGCCGCTTCTCTACCTTTTTTCTCTCTCCATCTTTTTTTGTGTCCGTCTGCACACACACAACGCTGAAACTTGGCAGCAGAAATTCACTTGGGCAACCTTTCCATCCTTCTCTTAGCCAGTTCTTAGGACAACGCCTGCTACTTCTTCTGCAAAAGAGGAAGATCTTTCCCCTTGCCCAGGTGATGTGACCTCTCGTCCATACACCTTGATTCAGGCAACCTTTCACCTCTGGCCTCCTGAACACCCACATCAGTCATCTCCAGAACACCGAAGACACTCTGTGTTAGCCTGAGTTATGCCTCTTCATCCCCAGTAACTCCTCCACCAGCACAGATTCCACATCCTTGCCCTCAGGAGCAGTGAGTAATCCCACATCACCTTCCCCCCTCCATCAGCAATGGCACCTGCAACGCCTGCATCACCTGCTCCCCCCACAAAGGCTTCTACAGGGGTTTTTCCTCTTCCTTCCTAAGCAGATCCTCCACACTATCCATACTCATTGATATTCCTCCCTATGGCCTCTTTCACCGCAGCATCTACAGCAAATTAGCAATGAGACAGGGAGGTGGCTGGAGTTAGGCTGTATCTCAGACAAAAAAGCTCTAATCACCCTAATCACGCTGTTCTAACACCAGACCATATCTTCAGGTACAGCATGTAACACATTCTGGACACTGCTACAATAGGAGTAATAAAATCAAATGTCTTAGCAGTGGTGCTGAAGCCCTTCAGGTACAGTTTTAAAAGGAGATCTGTTTTCTATACCTCTTTCAAACGTGTTGTTCCCCGGAGGATGCAAGACTGTAATTTGCATTGAGTGAGGCAGTCAGATGAGGTCTGGGATGCAAACAAACGTGACAAGAAGGTTAAGAGTCAGGACAGACATGGAATGGCATGAAGCTGGGATAATCTAAAAGAAAAAATGCATCCAAATGTTCACTGTCCTTTTCAATTGCTGCTCTTCTTTTTACTGAAATGGAAGAAAATCATAGGCTGCTCTAGGATGGTTTGTTACCACCTAGAGACTTGAATTCCAGGGTTTCTACACTTGTTTTTTCAAGTCAAGGATTCCTGTCTTTCCTGAGAACAAAGTCCATAAAGAGTTGCTATTATTTACAGTCTAGAAGCATGCAGAGGAGACCTGTGCTGGTTCAAAAACCTCTGATAAAGACACTGAAAATAAAAAGCACATAGGTTCTGAAAACAGCCCCAAAGAGCTTATAGTGCAAGTTATAAACATTCTTTTTCAGAGATAAGTCTTAACTTTATATGGTGAGAAATGCTGGCTCCCACAGATCTGAATTTCAAAAAAACATTCTATCAACTTTCCCATACAAATGAAGTAACTTTGGTTGAGAATATTGTTGAGAGGTGTCAGACTAAATCTAAGTTTTCAAGAGAAGTACACACAGTTTGCCAAAAAATTTAACTATTTCTTTGCTGCTCTCTTTTTCATTCTGCAATGTGCACATACAGTCACTGTTCAGTAGACCAGAAAGACAGGAGATACTTGAAGTTTTTTTGTAGTATTCACTCCAATCCAGATATTCAGCCACTCAAAGCTTTCCCCTCCTGACAATGCTCTATAAATCTTGCTTTGATGCCTCCAAATTCTGTATTTCCTGCTAAAGATCTACTTTGGAATGAATTCAGATGGGATTTCAAGGGGAGATCCCAGAGGAGAGAAGCAATGCAAATTGGCTGTGCTAGACCAGGACCCTCAGTATTCCAGACAGGAAGGGAAGAGTCAGAATGAAGAATGACAGCAGAGGTCCTGCTTTCAAGACTTTATAAAGCAGAGTGAAACTGCAATGTAATAGGATTTTCCAGTTAATGGATCTCATTAGCAAAAAGCAAAACATCTACGGGTATTTTTTTCAGATACTATCTGATATAAAAAGAAAGATGCATAATTTAAAATTATGTAAAAGCCTACATGGAAGCATCAAAGTTCATCTGAGCATATAAAAGCCTGAAAAACAAGTGACAAGAAGTGCTGTCAATCAGGTTGTGTATTGGTACAGCAAACACATGGCACAGGCTGGATGCTGAGGTCAACCACAACAGCCTTAGCAGCAATGCTGAATCTCCTAAAGGCTTTAAGTGCACCAGGGCATTTTGATCCTGTAATTTAATGCATATAAAAGTACTATTATATGTCCTTGCACATTGAATTCCAACCTGGCAGGGTCCAAAGCAAACCCACTGTGTTTGAGTGAATGAATGAGCACCCTCTCAGCCTTGGCTGCACCCCTGAGCTAACCCATCATCATTAACAGATTCCTGCCTCGAGCTGGAAGCATTTCCACTCAAAGAGCGAGTCAAGTTCCCTTTCCCATCACACAGAAGCTGTGACAGACGCAAGTGCTTTGGAGGACTTGTTTCTGACAGTCACCTCGAGCAGTTGGGCAGTGCCTGAGTGGGATTTACAGCAAATGTGTTGCAGGTTAAACAAGCTCCAGTGCAGCCTCTCCCTGTGAGGGGTTATCGCCTCCCACACGCCTTCTGCTGTGGCCAGGCAGACGGGAAAAGGAGGAAAACAAAACATGTCCCTGCAACACACCCAGGGGAAGAGCAGCTACAGCAGAACTGCCAAGTTTTATTCTTTTTGTCACAGTCACTTCACGGTGATGTGGTGGTTGTCTTGCCCCTGCGGAGAGCTCATCTTCTCCAATATCACCTCCAATATCACCTCACTCCTCCAATCAGGTACAGGAGGAAATTCCTCTAGTAATGGATAATTGGGGAGAGGGAAAAGTGAGAAAGCTTCCAACGTCTCAGGAAAACATGTATCCATGTACATACCATCCTTTTACCCATGTAGTTACCTACATTAGTCACCACATCAGGAGCCACTGCAGGTTCCCTTAGATGTGTTGAGCAGGCAGAACCCTCCTCTGTTTGCTCAAGTAAGAGACCTGAGTGTCTAAAAACATCCAAATATCGATTCAGAGGGTACATTCTCTTCTATCTCCTCAGGGCAATTAGACAAATGTTTGGTTTTCCCTCCCTTTTCACCAGTTGATCAGGTTAATTTTTTTTCATTTAAGCAAGTTGTAGGATCCCTGATGAAAAGAGCTCTTTTCCCCTTCTCCAGGAGCATGAAAAAGGTCTCCTCTATCCCCTTCCTTCTCCCCACCTTGTGATGATTACATTTTAGCTCCAGGTTTCCTCACCCAGCTCCTCAGGGAGCTGGACTCCGCTCCCTTGGTCCCTATGCAGAAGGGCATCGCTTTGTCTCCTTTTATTCCTTGAATATTAAAAGTTTCTACAGACTTGGGATTAACAAACATTAGAGATGTCCCAGGCAGTCAGAACAGGGCTGTCATGGAAGAGGTTGCTGTGCATACAAAGAAACCTTCGACTACAAGAGTCAGCAATGCAAGGAGAATTAAAAAGCACAGTTAAATAACCCTAAATCCTCATGCATATTTATAAACTGCATCACATCAAAACGAAATCAATACCCTCACTAGTTACATATGGCCTGAGAAAGCAAGAGCTGGTAACTTGGGTTTGCTTTACCCATTGTACTGACGAGACCCAGAAAGTCTCCACACAGGAATAAATTCCTGGGCTGTGAAAGGGATTTCAAGCTGTAACATCACAGGGTAAGATGAAGCAGAAGGGAGCAGCCATCCACAGATGGCACAAGGAATCCACCCGAGCCTTGGCAATGGAGCAAAATTTCAGTTTAAACCCTTCTACTCCTATGACAAAGAGAAAAACACCTCTGGCAAGAGAACAGGTTTCACAATTTCAGCTGCATCTCTGTAGGTGACATAAACTACATCCCCCAACATTTCATACCCCCTGTGCTGGGTGAGACTGTTCACACAGGGACTTCCATCAGCACAACCATCTGCTTAAATATACCTTCTTGGCTTTCCCTGGGGGAAAATACTTCTTGGTTGCCTGCAAAGCTTCAATTACTATTCACGTCTTTTCAAGTAAATGCAATTTGAACCAAAGATATGGGAACATGCTTTAAAAAGTCACACTGGGATCACCAACCCATTAGCAAAATGTCTCTGTCAAACATGCTAAACCTGACTTACATCACTTCATCCCCAACAACACATTTTCCTTATTCAGGCTTAGACTGCTGCAAAGTTGAGCCAAACCCAATTCGAATCTACCTTGAAATATATTTGGTAGACACAAAACTGTCCAAACAACAGTGCATGACTTAATGGTCTGAAATACAACTGTCCTGTCTCCAGTTTGATTTTATTTCACTAGTTTTACGTCACTGCACTAATGGACTGGAGAGCAACCAGCACATTTTGCACAGAGATGAGAAGGGGCAATGATTTTAAATTTTACTGCCAGGTTTTTCCAGAATTATGACTGCCAGGTCAATCTCTAAACTGTTAAGACCCTACAAAACCTCCTTCAAAACACAGTACTTCCTGCTGCGTAAAACTCAGGCTTTGATTTTTATCATCACTTTCCTCATTGCCAACATATATCACGGCATTTTTTATGAAAGAAAATGGTGAATGAGGGGAAATTCTACTTTTCCAGTGTTTCTCAGTGAGAACTCAGTTCTCCAGCCTTCATGTAACAATGCAGGGAGGAGAGGACAGCTCAGCCTCACACTACAGCTACCACAACATGCTCCTGCACTGCAGTAGTTACTTCTTTCCCATTAAGTTTTAATTAGACAACACATGCATAACGTGGAAACACAGCCTGGCTGCAGTTGAGAAGGCATCTTCTCAACTTCATTTGAGCAAACCTGAAAGAGAGCCTTCCTGTACTTCTCTAACCACAGATTTTCAGATGACATCTTTAAGCACACAATCAACCTGACTTTCAGGGGTGAGACCACATTTGCTAGGGAGAATGCAATTTTCTTTCCTTGTAGCAATTACCTGCTCCTTTTCCACATTTCAGTTACTGTTTTGTTTTTAATGCAGTTTTAATACCTTAAAATTACTGCTACTTCAGCTGCACTCTTTGGCGGTACATAGGGTCTCCAAGGGAGATAAAGGCATTTATTCTGAGTTATTTTCATGAGCAGAACCCCAAAATTGTCTTTGGTATGGAATATACTGACAGAAATCAGGGATTTTCTGCCTGAAACTGAGACTGAATAGACAAGCACCTTGGAATTCATCTGACTGAACAAGCAAAATGTGGCCTCAAGAACAACGACAAAAATCTCAGTTGCATAAATTTAGACATTTTTATTCTCCAGCAGGTCAACAGTGGAGGAAAAAAAGATCAAGAGGGGTGATAAGGGAAAAGCACATTTGATGTCAGTGATTTCAGAAAAAAATATTATTTTCTGTAATCACTGTGAAAGGAGTACAAATCTCTGCCATCATCTTGCTTAACAGAGCTCAACAATGCTTACATTTCACTTGAGAGGAAATATCCGTTTTCATTATTCCAGCCCACTCAATCACTCCTCCTCCACTTTCTTCTCCAACTTCAAACCTTGACTCGGATGCATTCACTTACTGGAGTTTGCAAATTGCTAATCACCCATTGGCAGTATTGATCTGCACGTTTTACTGCAGTTGGAATGAGACAGCGCTGGCCAGTGAATAGACTGTGAAGACTGAAAAATGAGATTAACCAGCTCGCCTCATACAGATCGAGTTATCTGCTGCCTTGTTCGCTTTTCATGAAGCTTCCAGAATGCAGCAAACTGAATCTCCTTAACTCACAAGACAGGGCTGATACGTAACTCCATTAGAAGAAAAGATCAGAAAAAGCAAGTAACACAATTTCATGGAAAACAGGTCTTGTCAAACAGACTTGAAGCGATTTCAAGTCTAGTTAACTAAGATAACTGTGTTGACATAACAGAATAGGAATTCTGTAATGTATTTGCCTCGGTATCGAAATCGCATTTTCTTTTAAAACCAGCATGATGCAAAATCAGACTTTGCAGTCTGATTTTGGCAGTTTTTAAATGGCCCAAAAGCTGATGAACTCATAGTGACATTTCCCTGTTACTTCCAACAAGAGCTGCTTCTTTGGCTGATCGTATGCAGCACACATTCTCTAAGATACATAAGAAAATAATAAAACCTTACTAAAATATGCAGATAACACAAAGGCAGAATTGTAGCAAACCATAAAGCCCACAAAGATAGCTTAGAAATCTGATTGTGCCAGGCACAATCATTCCCTATGAATTCAAATGCACCGTAAGAGACCCCAGAGAGCAGAACAGTCTCAGGTACACAACACAGCAGGTACTTTCTGGAAGACTGTGTCTGTGAGAAGGCCACAGTTAATAACCAAGGGTTACCTCTAATTTAATGCTGTGGGGAGGAAAAAAAAAAAACAAGGAACAGCCAGAATCTTTATGTATCATTGAGTAGGAAGGACTAAAGAAACAATATTGTCCCTGAAGGCAGCACTGACGAGACCCCTACAGTGATAACACACCAAGGTGAGGTGTGCAGGCATGAGGGCATTGTTGAAAATTAAGGAAAGTGGTGAGAAGATTTCCATGAATGATTCATGGTCTGAAAAAGCACATCTTCCACTGAGAAATTAATGGAAATCAAACTATTTCATTTGCTATGGAGAAGGCAGGAGCAATTTGACTTGGGTTTTCGGTGGAAATCTGACACTAAATGGTTCTTTAATGTAGCAAACAAAAGCATAGAGGGAACCCAATAGCTTCGCTTCACGGTGAAGCCAACAAAATGGAAATAATATATATTTTTAATAGGGATGGCTAACCAGGGAAACCAATACATTGTCTGTTACTTAGTGTCTTTAAATCAATATTTGATATCTTATTAAAAAGAGTCTATGGAGCAACCACAAGTTGCTGGGCAGATTTCTCTTAAAACTACATTTTTGTGTTATATCAGACTAATGGGTATTCTTTTTGGCCATAAACCTCTTAATTCAACTCATTCCACTTCCTCCAATTCAAAAAAAGTGTTATCCAATACTTTTATCCATTCTCTCTCATATCATTAATTCCCCCTCTTACTTTATAAGCCTCCAGACAATTCTGTAACTTCACCATTTATTCCTCTTAGACATAACAAGAACTTAGATGTTATCACTGACAGTTTAATCTTTTTCAAGGAGAGTTTTAATTTGTAGAGAAATTATATTAGAATCAATGCCTCTAAATATAAAAATACTTTCAAATCTATGTTCATTTCAATATTCCAGAGTGGCAGAGCTACTCAAATCCTCAGGTGATGGAAAATCAGAATGACACTTAAGACCCAGCCACTGAGATTGTGCTTTTTTTCCCTAAAGGAAATGTCTTTTTTCACAGTCATAACGACAACTTGAATATGCAGATGCTGATCCATACAGATGTAATCCAGCTCATTGGAAAATTACAAGGCTTATTCGGTGATTAAGAGAGCAAAAAATCAGAGAATGGAAACAGATTTGTCACCTGCCATCTTTCTTGATCCCTAGGCTTTATATTAGGGAGTCTCCATCCTGATTTAAGGGGAATGAAGTCAGTTTAAGAACTACTTTTCCGGGAGATGATGAAGAGAAAAACAAAGATGGACTGAGATGTGAAAGCTCTACAGGTCACAAAACACAAACACACCTCTATCTACATCCCTCCTGATCACATGTGTACACATTCTTTGTAAAATAACCATTCTGCACATGTATTCACCTTCATTAAAGCCAAAGCTTTAACAAACTATTTCTCACATTCCCATTCAACATCCTGCTACCAGTCCTGCACCCACCTCCCACAGCTGCCCTCTGAAGGCAGCACCTGACATGAAGTCTTGAGCACTTTTGGGGAGGCACTTGAAGGATTGCAGAGTGGGAGGGGAGCAGAAAAGTAGCACGATTTCCCCCTGTAATCCCGTATTATTTCTGCCCCAGCATGCACATGTCACAGGAGCAACAACATCACTGTGGTTCCTCACATGCTTCAAGCACAGGTTCAGACAGAAAAAAATGTATGGTTCTGCCCTCAGGAAAGATCTGGAACATCATGAGCCGACACACTGGGAAAGCCAGCTTCACCAGCCAGCTGCACACTGATCTTCCGCAACAGAGAAAACCCAGCCCACTACTCTCAGGCTTTGCTCCCCCCAGATACCTCCTTGCCACTGCCAGCAATTCTAACCCACATTACAAAAGCCCCACAGGAGACCATAATATGGCTGCTTCTCCATACCAGTAAGAAAAAAAATCACAAATCTCTCTAATACCTCAATACATGCCTGCTTTCTCTGGATCCATAATAAGTTTGTCCACATTCAACTTGAAAATACTATTCAATTTTATGAATTCTGCCTGGATCCGCACCAACTGCAAACTCTAATTTGTTTTCTGAATGTTATCTCAACTGTAAGAACTGATCAGTGCCTTCACTGCAGCTCTGCAGCCTGTATATAAAGTTAAACCACACACAAATGTGTTTGCCTCTCCCAAAAGCTGTTAAATGAGATCATCTCCTATAGAAAAAAAAATGCAATACTACCAGGCAAAGAACCAGGAGTGCTGCTCTGCCAGGTGAGATGGTCAGCAAGTTTTGGGTTACCAGGCTGGGCAGTCCATGCAACCTCTGTGAAGATCAGTCAGCTGTGCCCAAAGAAGTCCAGAGCTGCTCCAGACAAACTTAACTGTGCCAGAATCCAACAATGGACCAAACCTGGTTGATTTGGACAGGTGTAATAGATGCTCAAAGGAGATTTGTTACTGCAAAACCTTCTTTTTTTTTCAGAATTGTTTCCCTCCCTCTGTGATCTCCAAACCACACTGTGCCAAGAGGGACTGCTGTGGCCACCTGAGCATCTCCTTCCCAGCACAAGGGACCAAGTTTCAGGGACGTTATCCACAAATTCCACAGAAGTCACTTACACTCAATCACACCCACACCAAAGTTGGAAGTGGCATCTCCTCTTGCCTGCCAGACTTGTGCCCTGTCAACAACCCAGCCACATCCTCAACTCTGCTGTGGCACCATCTTCCTCTCGCTGCTTCTGAGCTTTCCCTCCTGCCTCTGCCCCTCATGAACATTAATGTGGGAGGTTTTACTTTTCCAGACATACGCTTAATTGACCAAATATTTATAAATAAGTGAAGAAGACAGACTGAGCCCTGAGGTTTTTGCTTGCAACAACCTTATTGCTGATTTGAGCTTCTGTCAGGGACGGGTTTTGTGCTACCGCAGAGACCAAACAACCTTTGCATTCAGGAGATTACAAACTTGTTCCAGTGTTCCTGACACAGGGTTGGGGTTGAAAAACTACTCTGACTGTGGGTAAATCACTGTGCTGCACTGCCAGTCTTCATCTGGGCAGCTGCTGCTAGTCCAGAGCATTATCACCACTGAAACAGTCATGTGTAAATAGAGTGCAATGGGCACCCTCAAAGAACAAGGTACTTGAAGGCAGAAGATGAATTAAAATCCAGGTTTTTGTATATTACTTTCTACAAGTGAACTCTCAAGTGCTCAGTCTCTAAGGTCTTCAGAAAGAACAGTAGCTGAAAAAACACAGGGACACAGGGGAGCAACAGGGGAGTGGAGTAATGAGAGATTTGTCTGCTAGTGCCAGCATTTTAAAAGACAAATTCTACTGATTTTCAAGCCAGACAAATATTTTCCAATTCTCTTCCAGGAAACGGGAACATGCAGATTGACAGTGGACCCAAGGTTGCTTAAAACCTGATCTATAACCCGGCTGCCAGGGAATGCTGCAAGGGATTTGTAACCTTCAGCCTTGGCTGGTCTCTCAGACATGCAGCGGCCTTTGAGCAGCTGTGACAGGCATCCCAAACACTGCAGCAGAGAGGGAGCTGGTGTGGGGGAGAGCAGCTGGAGGAAGAGGATGCAGGTGGTTCCTGTGCAAAGCACAAGTGAACAGAGCTGAGAAGGCCCCTCCATGGGACCACACTTCTCCTCTTAGCCATAAGCAGATCCCTCCTATGAAAAACAGCAGGAGGTAAGGTAAGATATTCCAGACTCGATTTAAACGGCTCCATCCCTTGCAGTCACATTGACCAGAACCACCTGAAATCTCCATTTATCACCTCCCTATTTTAAAACTAATCAATACCACTGTGGGACAGCAACTTTCTGTATAAGTAGAAAACAAGATGGCCTGGAGACCCGGGAAATTCTCCTCCCTGCTCCCCACCAGCTCGATACCAGCTCTGACCCCGAGTCTGCATCACGCGCAGCCGGGGCTGTAACACGGCCTTAAACAATGCAGCAGCAGCAACTACTTTACTTCCAGCAGCTCCACAAGCCTCGAGCTGTGAGTAGAGAAAGAGCCCCCTCTGCTTGCTTCTCCACAGCAGTGTGTGCACGGGACCAAGGGTTTAATCGAAGGCAAGGAAGGAGTACGTGGGATGTAGGAGCTGTAAGCTCTGTTATAAACCCATGCATGTGTTGGGAGAGTTTTGAAGGAGAGAGTGAATTCCTGAGAAACAGAAAAAGGTGCAGTCCACAGGCACATGCAGCACTCCAGCTGTAACTCGTGGTGCCCAGGTGGCTAAAAGCTTGTGAGAATGAGGGACTGACTTGAGCTGTACTCTGTGGGCACAGGGAGCAAAGTGCCACCACCTGTCCCAAGAGAATTTTTTTAAGTTTGTCAAGAAAAGCTGGGAAGGAAGTTAATTCACTATGAAGGGTCCCCAAGAGAGGGGCAGAGGGCAGCAAAAGTGCAACAGTAGAAGGAAAAGATGGGAAAGAATTTGTGTGCCTCCTTGATCCTCCTGGGTTTTTTCAGATGCATAATTCCTATGGGTGATGACCTGGTGGTTTGAGTGTCAGAGCCCATCTGAATCTTGTCACCACAACAGCCTTTATTGATGTTACTTCCAGAGGAGATACACCCACTGGGAATTAAATACCCTGGCACAGAAAGGTTTTTAAATAACTCTGCTCTTTCCTTCATTCTGTACTCTTGCTAGTAGCATGCACATTAAAAATAGCTGAGGAACCACACACACTAATAATACAAACCACAAGTGTTTGCATTAAGTTTTACCGACCTCATATGTAAATCAGCCTGTAAAGCCTGGTAGCCCATTATATACTATTCAATTACTACAGCAAGCATCCATCCTGTGCCTTTCACAGTGATCTGTAGCCTGGAACAGGTTCATAAACAGCTCAGAAAGGCGGCTGCTGTAGATTTCACTTAACTCCTTATCTATCTGCTTTAAACAGATTAAATGACTATGTCATTAAAATGCTCGAAGTAAGCCTTTGATCATAAACTTCTCATCATTTTACAGTTATTGAATCTGATTCCTAATGAATCTTACTCTGCCATATTTCTGTCTCTGCTCCCAGCCTTGCTCCCCATTAGTCCTGGTTGCTCAGTCCTAATGCGACTGCTTTGTATGCCTGACCACTGCCTCGTACAGCCCTCGATCGTAGCAGCTGATTGCCCAGCCCAGAGGAAGGATGAAGAGCAGGAATTTCATTTGAGGTAGGGTCAGAAGGAGCGAGAAAATAATCCACAAAATACAAACCACACCAAACACTCTCTCCATATTCACTGCACAGCTGCGTGACTGCAATTCCTGTCTGAGGGCCCCGCACCGAGCAGAGAGGGGGGCTCGGCCACTGTGCTCTCCAATATGTTACAGAAAAAAGGATGTTTTATTTACACAGAAAAGGGGTACAAGAAAAAAGAAAAGCACTACTGAGATGAAGGGATTTTCTGCCACAGCACACCATCAGATTTTATCAGCTGCAACGAAGGATGTGCCTGATCTCGGTACATGCAGAGGTGGGGGAAAGCTTGTGGTGTCCAGAAGTGCCCCAACACAAACACCAGACACCAGCCCATAAGCACAGCAAGGGGAAAGCCACTGCAGATCCTGGGAAAATGGAGGGAGACAAAGCATCCAATGCCCTGCTCCATACATGAGCCAGTAGGGTTGGTAGTAATCAAGGAGAACAAATGTTTACTGGTCTGCAATGATTGGTAGAGATGGGGACCACTGAGGTCATTCTGCATTCCAAGTTCTGCTCCCAACTCAATCAGGCTACAAAACCAGCTATTAAATGTGGTGCTAAATCTCATTTCTTGCACCAGTTTAGTTTTGGCAAATCCAAAGGCACAGACACGAGGGCTGGCAGGAGGAATCTGCAAGCATTAAGGATGATAAACGGAGAGGGTCTTCTGACCCTACTATAAAGTAGACTTGTATAAAGTATTTTTTTTAATATCAGTATATGATATCCTGAGTCCCTGTATTTTCTCCTCAAGGAGAAGACAACCATGTTTTGAAATTTCAGAGACTTTTTTTCTAGGGAAGTTCATTTCCATCAGGCACAACAGGAAGAAAATGCGCAGGAATTCATGTCTAGCTATCGTTCAAAACAACGTAGAAGGATTCCATGGTGAGAGTGGCCTTTATCCTTCAGTATCAGTAGACACAAAAAGGACAAGAAAGTCCTTCTAGTAGCCACAGGAGAGGAAAGGTATGGTGCAATGTTACATGAGCACCAAATGTCTGTTTCAGCTGTGAACTCTATTAAAGTCACATGCAAGTGTTAAACTGAATGCTGAAAAACTGCACGTTTGATATGGAAGAGGCCCATTATGTCAACTTGCACAGTCCTTGCCAATGCAGCACTGACTAATGTTAATCATTCTGCATTCTAATTATCTTACCATTATAGCAATTTCCCTGATGATCATCTTTTTTTTTCCCCCCCTTCTGCTGTTGTTCAGTGGTTTTCAATGATGCAGGCTGCAAGGCTTGGACCACCTCTTGGCCATTCGAGTGTTTCCAAAGAACACACCAAAGGGTGTGCTATTATCTCTCCCCATCATTCCCTTGGCTTTCCAGGACATACTCTGTACTTTCAAACAAAAGGATGGGAAAGAGGAGGATGCTGCTTTGCTTCTGTCCCCTCACATGCTGTGCACTGAAACAGATTGGCTGTGGAACCCTCCCAGTTGCCCCAGTGCTAACCTCTGCTAGCACTGGTCCTCTGGCACCAGTGTTGGCTATGATGGGACAGCAGGAACCAGCATCTTTGCTATCGCCCAGCTGGAGTGAGACAGCCTCAGTAATTGCAGCAGAGCAAGAATGGATTTAATTTATTTTCTGCTTTACTCCAGTAAGAAAGAGAGAGAGGCCATATTTACCCAGTGGCCTCATTCGTACCCTCAGAGCATGAATTACTTGCAGATTTCACAGTAAGTAGATAGAAGCAGGGACACAGACAAATTCCTAGAACGAAGGAAGTGATCGGTCTTTCCTGCCTCATCACCCTCATGTACATATTGTGACATTTTAATTAGCTTCCCTATGTCTGACAGACATCCTGTGTCATGCAGAGAAACCATTTACTTCCTATCTTCACAAAATTTGGGAGCTTTAAAAAACCCCCCTCAAACACCAAAAAACCCCAACCCAGTCCCCTCTCCCTTCCTACCCAAGCAATTCAATTACTTGCCAGACAGCAGTAAGAATCCATTAGAGAAGAATATATTCTGCATTTGCTGTGGAAATCTCCTGGTGATCTTATCTGTCTCTCAGTTCAAGCTCAAAGCTCAATTGTTTTTTTCTGCCAGTGCAAGGAGACTTCAAGCAGCACTGAAATCTTTTCAGATGGGGACACTCATCTCATCTTCATTTCAATTTTACAAGAGTAAGAGAGATTTGTGGATAAACTGAAACAATAAGAGGAATGGCTATGGGGCAATCTATTGGATTCTGAACAGCTTTGAGTTAACTGCTCCAACCAACGAATTCAACATCATCCTGAGCTGCCTGCCTGAAGAAATAAATACTTCAGAAGCAGCCTTGCCCAATTACAAGTTTTCAAGTTATAATGGAGTAAATCAGTAGAAGGGCATCATCACCTCTAACTTTCACACGTATCTAAAGGACTCAGACTACCTTTTTGATCCCCTGGAAGCAGGAAACATCAGTAAAGAGCATTAAGTTGAACGAAATAGCCAAGGAGCTAAAATGGGAGGGATGAAAGGGTAGGCTTAGCAGGAATACACTTGGTGAATTCACCGACAGGTCTGCTTTGCAGCATGTCCAGTCACTTTCTTTTCTCTAGGATGCTTGAGAGAATGGACCACACAAAAATCTCCAGATAAGACAGAGATTTCTCTTCTAAGCAGTGTCAGCAGAAGCATCACACTCAGAAGAAGTCACAGACCTTGAGAAAGCAGAACAGTCAAAAAACTGTGACATTCAATCCTCAAGCTGCTTGGCTGTAGAAGCTACCGTGTGCCACCATGGCACCACTTGGCAGCACTGGGGAAACCATTTCATGTTATACAATCACTGTTCCTTCCCCCCCTCTACCTGAAGAGGATCCTAAGGAATGTCTCCAATACTGCCACCTCCTTCATTTCAGCTTCTGTCAGCCTGAAGGGAACAGTCTGACAACTGCCATGCTGCAGCATACCCAAGGAAGAAGCTCCAGCTCACACCCCTTGCCTGCTCTCCCTCCTGAGCAGGCATTTCCCTCCCCGTTTGGCCACCTTTGCCATCCCTCTGACCACACTCCAGCTGGCTTCTGTTGAGCCAGTTTAGGTGATATTCCTATTTTACACCCATCTATATCAAGTCATGTCTACATTTAAATACACTGGCATGCATTCCAATAATCGTCTACAAACATATGTACACATATAAAAAATTAAATCCCCAGTGTTGTATTTAAATGTTCAGGCAGCTCCACCATGTTGATATTAATCATAAGAGCTCACACATATCTAATCACACTTTTCCTTGCACACTGAACAGACCGACCTCTGAGCAAGCCCTGACTCCTTGGGAAATAACCTTAAGGTCAGCAGCTCTAGCTGTGATGGATCTAGAGGGAAAGCAGCTCCACAGCTGAGCTCCCTTGCAGACTGCTGTCAACAGCTTTTCACATCCCTCTACTCATAAAAATGAGAAAATTTCTGTAATTACTACTGATTGCAACTGTGGTAGCACTGCACAGAGAGAAAGAATGTATCCACTGGAAGACAACCAAAAATACACAAGAGGACCTCTGGAGAGCTCATCCTTGCTGCACAGCCTTCATGTTAATGGTTTTTCAAGTTTTTCATCTTACTAGAGCCAGAAGCACAATGAACCCCCTTTTCAAAAGCAGTGTCTTTGTTCTGAAAGGTCACAGTCCCAACTGAACCTCTTCTGTCATGTCCAACATGCACAACAGCTTTCAGGGAATATTTATTTCGTTTTAAATGCCCTGGCAAAAATGCAAAGAACAGGCACAGAGCTGCTGCATCATTTAGGAAATGCGGGGTTTAAATGCTGATCAGAGGAAGCAGCAGAGTTCCTGATGGAGCTGAGCCCCATGATCAGGTAAGCACGGCTGGGATGGATCACCTGGGAGCTCTCCCATCTGCTTGGAACACAGCTGGGCTTCCCAGACACCTCCCCTCCTTCCTACACACAGAACCCCCCCATGGGACACTGCTCATTTTTTTTAAAAAATACGAAGGAGATGCTCTTCCCACAGCACTTCACTTATCCTGCCACTCCAACTGTCCATCCTCATTTAAACAGAGCAGCCTTTCTACCTAAATTAGGCATCATCTTCCATTCCACGGCTACCTGTCTTTCAACTTCAGCTAGGAAAGCCGTCAAAAACAATTACTTTTTTTCTGACTTGTCTGGATGCACGTCTCTTTAAGGTCTTATCAAGCAACAGCAAATGGAAATTGAGGCAAATTTGGGCTAGGAAGGGCCTGTATCAGGATCTGACTGTGCTCAGGGTTTGCTGACAGAAATGCTCTGTTATTGGGGTGTTACTTCTCCCCACTTACCCCCTTGGGCACACCACAAGCCTGCACTGCTGCACGAATGCTCAGGGCCACACATCTGAGTGACAGAGGCATGTCTAGCTTTCTTCCTACTATCTGCAGAAATTCTTCAGAGAAAACCCATTTTTTAAATGTAAATCCGTGCCTCCACGTGTCAAATAGGTGGTAGGTCAGTCTGATCAAAGGGAAGAGTTCTGGGATATGTAAGATAACGTATCAACGTATCAACATCTCGCATGCTTGAATTCCCCTGACAGAGGTCACACAAAAACATGTTTTTCTGATGCACACCCCCACCAGTGCCTCAGCTCAGAGCATCTCCCCATTTCCTCATGTATATTTTAACATCATTACAAACACTGCCCACTCTTGACTGTGACAAGAAACAGGCAGATTTTTCCTCTTCCCCTCATCATACACACAGAGAAAACGTTATTAAATTCTGACTTATTTCTTTTCCATTATCTGGGTGACACATCCTGGCATTTTATCTCTTAGAGATGGTGTCAAGTTTTACATATACCAAGTAGTAGAGGAAAAACACGGCACCATAACCAGAGTCTCTTTATCAGAAGAATAAAACTGCTGAAGAATATTACTAAAAACTTGGACTTTACAAAGCCAGACACAACAGAAATGGCAAAGACAAGGGCAGCACGAAACTGTGGCCTATTACTTTGTTTTAATCAGAAACTCAAAAATAATTGGGTCATCAAACAAAGGCTGAAATAGTAATGAAAAGCTAAAAGCCTAATGTGGAGAGAGCTGCAACTTAAGGACGTGGTACTCATAAAAGTCTGAGAGAAAGCACAAAGCTTCAGTAAACAAACCTTGTGAAGCGTTATTTGCGTTATACAGGTCTAAATGACATTCTTGTTTTGTTTCTGCCACACGGAAGCAGAATTCAAAGCAGCAGAAAAATAATAGAAAATGAAGAAAGAACAATTGAAAACTAATTTGTGCCACTGAATGACTACAGAGAAAACCAAGAAAACTAAAAAGGGACAGTCACTCTCATTGCTTCCTGAAACCTTGCTTTTTCTTCATGTGATAAATAAGATTAGAAGAGCTTAAAAGTGATGTCTTGTTTTAAAATGGTTGTTTCTGTCTCCTCAGCGTTGGCTTTCACCCACAAGGTGATTCTGGGGATCAGTGAAACACACAGAGGCCTTCTGGAGTTGCTACTTACTCCTACTTCACTGGCACTCATTGTTAGTTTTCGGGTGGGGATTTAAATACACAACTGTGAGTTTGAATGTGCAGTTGTAGCTGGAATTACTAGTTTATGTGCACTGCTGCTCTTTTTACCATACAAGAGCACCAACAAGAGTGGTGTCTCTGTCCCCATACTCCCATGAAGGCAGTGAACACAGCCCAGATTTAGTGACCTCCTGCCATGCAACCAAGTCTTGCACGATGCTCAAAACATCACCATTTATTCTGCAACACCTGTTCAGAAAACCAAGCTTTGTTCCAAGCCAGCTTTCCTGTACCACAGAAGGACTGGAACAATTTCCTGGTGCTGGCCCCTGCAGAACACGTGTGCTCAGGAGCGGCCTCCTCCTCAGTGCAGCAGCATCCTCATCTGCATTTTGTGCTTGATTTTTCTACTCCAGCATGGATGGCACCTCCTAAAGTTCTTGCTTCCTACATAGTGGTACAGCGACCTTTTCCAGCAGGACATTTCCCATGGCCCAGCTCTCCCTGCTTGCTCTGAGCTCCCCGTGCTGCTGCTCAGGTGCTGACACTCAGTGCACTGACCTTTCCTGTTTCAGAGCTGTTCAGGAAATCCAGCGCTCGCCCTTCCTCCCCCTTTGCTCCTCTAATGAGCTCTGTGATGCCACACAACCGCTGATATTTTCAAGGGCAGTGGCAGGAGAACATTAATGAATTTATTCTGGATTTTCGTGTTAAATGTATTATGCAAATGTTAATCAGTTTCTGCAGAACTTTGAGAAAGGTGCTGCATGAAATAAACACTACGGTGGCAGCTCGGGCAGAAGAATTTATAGAGCTTCAGGTGTTTAATATTCAGTGTGCAAATTCCTTTAAAAAATTTTTTTTTAAAGGGCACGTTGGTAAAATTTCCCTGCACAAATGTGAATCTGTGCACTCGTGGTCCCTGATGTTAACAAACATTAGCAAGTCTGTTCTGTGCGTGTCCTTGTTTCATTCGACATCCACTTTGCACATCACATTTATCGGGGCCACCGAGGTCATTAAGCAGCTTCTCCTTGAACCACCTAATAACAAACCTACAGGTCAATGACATATTTAGGCTTCTCCTCTCTGCTCCCATGGAATGCTTCTAATTTCTGTTAATTCTAATAACAGCAGCATATTCAGAATTAACACATACAAATATTTGCATAGCCCCAGCTAATTCCGTGTCACGTAATCCCCAGGGGCTGGATCACAGCAGGTTCTGCACTCCTGTTTCACACCAGTTCTAGGACTTCCCACAGTTCCTAATCCACATGGCACAAGATACACAATGTTGTCTCCCAAATAACACGTATAATCCTTCCAGCACAATTTACTGGCACATTATAGGGAAGCTCTTTTCCCCCCCATTCATTTGGGTGGCACTTCAGCATATCCCCTTAGCAGCTCCCTGTGAACACCAGGGACACCCACACAGCAGAGCAGTTCAGACTTCGTTTCACCTACCCAGCTCAAGAGATAATTGAACTGAAGGTGGTGTAACAGCACAGGTGTTGCTCAGACCAACCACCAGGACCTGCTGGGGTACTCCACAGTGCTCCTCTGCCCCTGGCACGCCACTGCCTTCACCTTCCCATCTCCAGAGCTGTTGGAGCACCAGACTCACTTGGTCCCTTCTTCAGTCAAAGCCATCTTCCTGTGTGGATATCCTCCAGTGTTTTATGCAAGAATTACACACCTCTGATCTGTCTTAAATTAATACCCATGATGTCTGTTTATCATGTTTTTCATTGCTGTTTTGAGCAAAACTGTGGCATGATCCCCAGAGTGGCCTCTGCCTACATACACTTGAGCAGATACACATCCTTAGGTCACTGAAGACTTGCTGCTGCCTGTGAAATTTAGAAGATAATCTTTGCCTGTAAAAGATGAGCTTATTGCTGATCAAACCCAGGAGTCTGTGGAACAGATCACAAATCGCTGTCCCCCATCCACTCCCACACGCTCCCATGAACTCGATACACTGGATGAGTGGGGCAGCACAATATGATACAACCTTCTGCAGTCCTGGGCCTGCACTTCCCTTCATCTTCTCTTTACGGGGTCTCCTGCTGTATGCTCTCAGTTATCCTACCTCATAATTAAGTCCCTCTGGAGTACACGCAGATTTGTTCCTACACCTTGACAAAAGCAGTACCTGACTGAAGAGATGCCAAGTGATTTGCCCAGAACCATCTAAAAAAGCCTTTTAGAAAAGAAAAAAAAAGGCTGAACTTAGATTAGGTTTTCAGTGGGGACCAGCTGTGCCACAGAGGCTAACACAGACCTCAGCATGCACAGGTGAAGAAAAAAGGACAGGAAGTTTGTGAAAAGGGAGGGCATGGAGATAAGCCAGGAAGAAGACTTGTGAGCATTTGAGAGGCAAATTAGAGAATGTTGAAAGGTTGACTATGTTCTTTTAAGTTTTATAACAGTGTAAATGATTCATTCATCATTCTTCACTGGTCACAAAATGAACAGTTAGACTGTTAAATGACCTCAGCTTTGCCTTGGGTTCTTAACTCCAAGCTAGTCACTGCCTGGCTGCCAAAGCCCTAACCATAAAATGAGTCATTAATGCTTAAAGAGGAGAAACATTCCCTGTCCACCTTCCCCTGGGGTACAGCTCCCAGATGTTTTGTTATTCCTTCAAAATACAGCACTAGAAGAAGGAGGAGACCAGCCCAACCACAAAGGTTGCAGAGATAAGGGAAAAGAGAAACACATGAATGCTCTAGATGTTCAACACTTCTATCCATGGACATCTGACTCCTGGAGAACTTAACCCAGCAGGCACTTCCCTCAAGAGCACTGTAATAGGGAATTCAGTCCCTTCTATTCTGACAGCAAAATTTAACAGAAATTCCAGCTTCTGTCTGGGGCAAGTTTTCTGATGACTGTCCTCACACTATGCCCTCAGTCAGCTCTTTCTGAGCTTTGGAATAATAGGCAAAAATCAATCATTACAATATGTATGAATAATAATGCATTTTTGAGAGTGTTGTTGTCTTACTACTGACTGGCAGAAAGGCTAAACACAACCAGTCACTACTGTGAGCAGGGACATCACAATCAAAGTTGCACAGTCCAGAGTTTGTGCCAAGCCATGACCCCTTCCCACAGACAAACTGCCCTTGTTGGGTTTTGTCTACTCCCTGAGATCTTCTCCCAGTTTTCTATCAGGTTTTCATGACTGCCAGCATCCACAGGTGATTCCTTTTACTCAGAAACAAGCCAGAAAATACAGACTCTTTCCATTTAGCCTCATAAATACACATGCACACGCTCAAAGGGATTAGGCTGCCAGCTTGGCTATGGGACTAGAGGTGATTTTCAAGCCCAAATACATCTCAGTGTAAAAAAAACTAAATCCCATCTTCTTGCCTTTTATCCATACAGATCCACTTATCTGAACTCTAACTGGAGTTTCATTTTTCTCACCAACCAGCTGTGAACTAATTACGAGGACTTTAACTAGTCCTGCTCCCTCTCCAAGCATATGGATCCAATTAAGTCAAACTGCAGCTGATTTTAATCAATCTTCCTTGAAGCAGCCAACCTTGAAGAATCTCTTCTTCAGCTGGAAGAGTAGAGGAGAGCAGGAAAAGCAGCAGAGTAGTATTTGCATAAGGAACACTTCACATCCGACTGGTTGCCTGTAAACACAGGGCTCCTAGCAGTAAGAAATGCTAATTGAACACTCCTCACAACTCTTTCCTCCCACTTTATCCGAAAAGCACTGATTTGATCAGTGTCTTTTGTTCCTGGCATCAAGCTGCACTTTTCAAACCAGCACCTCTGGAAGATGGTCCAGATCATTTCAGATAACTTAAACAAACCAAGCCTTTCTCTGAAATCTCAACCTCCCCACCACAGGCCAAGCACTGGCAGCTCAGGTTTCCTGGAGTTGTCTTTTGCTTCATGGAAAGAAAGAAGGGTAGAAGAGATGAGATAAAATTGTCTGTTTAAACCCAATTTTTCATATTATTTGAATCCCTCTCCTGAGGCACAGTTTCAAATGTCTTCCTTAAGATAATATCCTGGACACTGGGAAGGGCAGTCTCAACCGGGTGTCATTTCTCTACAGCTCCACATCTCTTGTGTTTTTGTAGTCTGAGGTTTTCATTAGCAGTGCAGACCTGGCCAGTGAGTGATATCCATGCTAAAGTCTTTATACCAGTGAAGGAAAATCAATGCAGCCTGCAGCTAGGTGTCAAGAGGCAAGGGGCTCCGAAGATGGGGTGTGTGGAGGTGGAAAACGCCTTCAGGCATAATTCAAGCTGTCCCCACACAAGCATAGAATACAAAAAGATGTCAGCTGTAATATACATGGCTTTAGAGAGCTATCAGCACCTCAGTTCACTTGCTAATAGAGCTCAAGGAGTGTGAGACACACACCAAAAGCACCTTTCCAGGTACTCCTTGCCCTCTGCCCAGTCCCTCAGGGTGCCCTTGCTCACAAAATGGGCTTTTTGTGCAGAAATTAGAAAAATTCATGTGCCAGGACTCAGGTACAAAAAGATGTGAGAGAAGGAATTTCTTCACAGAAAGGGTGATTAGACATTGGAATGGGCTGCCCAGGAAAGTGGTGGATTTGCCATCCCTGGAGGCTTTAAGGAAAGACTGGACATGGCACTCAGTGCCATGGTCTGGTTGACACCGTGGTGTTGGGTCACAGGTTGGAGTCAAAAATCTGAGGTCTTTTTCAACCTATATGATTCCATGATTTGGAGACAAATATTTTTGAAACTTTACTCCTTTCCACAACTCAATACATTCAAACTGATGTTTTTAATTACAAATTATTAGCTGTATCTCCCTAGATTTCATGCATCACACACAGCTTTGTGAACTCAACAGATTCAATTCAGTATAAAGCAGTCAGAGCCTCGATTCTACAACCTGTCTCTTCCAAATTCACAACTTTATTGTGTCCCTTCTACATATCTTTTCATTCCAGAGAGTCAGAGGTTTTATTTTAAAAGAAGGAACAGCAGATAAAGATTTGTATGAAATCACCTTCATTCTACCTGATTTAATGTCACCCCCTTCTCTTACACCTTTATTTTGATTTGAAGACATGCTTCTCCTATGTTTGTAATTTTAGTCATCTTCCTGTTCAGTAAAACTTCCTTGTGACTTCTGTATGTAGTGTGTCCTGCTTTTTTCCCCTTCATGACACAGGCTTTATTTTAACCCATCATTTCCCAATGATTTCTTTCAGAGGTGGGAATAAATAACATGTCAAACTAGCAACACTTCAGTGACCTTATCTGAGTGTATAATGACATTTTCAGCGTATTTGCTCAGCACTGATAGAAGAGGTGAATTTCTAAGCTTATCCTTAACTTTGTGGGTTCTCACTGTAACAAACCTTCTTTCAATGTGTTTATAAAAAGAGTCATTTTAAGCTTGGCCTGTCAAGATATTTGATTCACAAGGTGAATAAAAATTGGGAAGGCTGATATTTTCCCCTCTGAGGAGTTCTTGGCCATTCAGGTGGGCACACACTGATCAATACTGACACATCAGCATTCAGCTGACATATTCCTGTACTTGTGCTTTCCCCTCTACTCCTTGTCTTTCAAAAAAACTACTTGAGGCATCAAGTTCTCTAAGACACAAGTAAAGTGAGAGTTTAGGGACGGGGGGAGCTACATCCTGTTAAATAAGGAGTTAAAGCCATGGCCTCAGCCTTGGCAAGGGAGATAGAAGAGCATCATTACCTGAATTCAGCTCACTAACTCAAAGATTTCTCTTTCCTAGACCTGCTACTCAAGTCTTGGCATCTCAAGAGCTGTATGAACAAAGAAAGCAGATCTTTGTGATGTCTCAAGACATCACAAAGAAAATAGGGAATTCCTCTGGTCAGGCCTTCTTGGAAAGCCAGCAACCACTGTAAGACCATGTAGGCAAATTAACCACGACCTGAACTGTAATCTGTTCTGAAACCAAAGCTGCTGTTGTGTTTGCCGGAGACCTAAGCATCCAAACACCAGCCCAAAGCTTTAATCTCCTTCTGATGACTGAAACCCAATTAAAGGGGAGCAGGGTGACAGGTTTCACACTAAACATGGCTCAGCAGAGATGCTCAGCAGCTCTTAGCTCCCTGCTTTATCAAAGCTGTCACTTCCCCTGTCTCCAGGAATGGGTTATAAAAATAAAAATAAATTTGATTCACGTCTAATAGGTGTCAAGATAAAAATCAATGGTCTGGCTGAAATCTGGGTAATTTCAAACCTGCAGGTTTTCTACCATGAAGCAATTTGCAGAAAAAAAAAAAAAAAAAAAAAGAGGGAAAAATAAAGATAAAAAGAAAGAAAAATTAAGATAGTAGAATGCTACATTGTGAATGACAAATTGTTCAGCACATCAGAGGGAAAAGAAGGAAGAGATAACACTGTTCATAGAAGGGTGGGCTTTGATTAAACCAACAGGCTCAGGTTCTCGTTTGCTCCAGCACCTTTCAAACAGGAAACACTACAAAAGCTTGAAGCAACTCCCCTGCCCTTCCCCTGCACAGGAAAGCTGTTCCTACGGTGACAACAAGCTGAGCAGCCAGTCCACTTATCTGCTGCAGGTGCCCGTGCCCTCGCCCTCTTTCAAGGAGGGTGAGATTTCATGGATCTATCCAGGGTTCTGCTCACCTTCTACCACAGAGGACAGCGCCAGGAAAAGGCAAAACACACACAGTAGCACAGCAAAAGGAACACACCTCCCATCCTTCTGACTCCCCACCTTCTGCTCTCCGTGCCTGTGGGTGCTGCCAGCTCATCCCCTCAGCAGCACGGATGGTTCCTGGCTTGGCAAACTCTGGCCTGCTGAGGTGGTCTCTGCTTCCATTGCTGATAGCAGCCGAGTGGAGACTTCAATACAAACAAAGCTCAAAATTTCTGATCCACTCCATGCTGTTCAGCCCTGTCTATGCTCCCACTTTGGCATGAGTGCAGCTGGGGACAGACAACTTCTAGTGATGGAGTTACTTAACATGGACGAATTTTTAAGGCTCCAAGAAGAGAAGTCCTGGAGACAATTATCCAAAAATACAACTGCATCTGTGTGATTGCATCTGACATCAAACCTCTCCAATGGCATGGTCAGAAACACAGGTGTGACAGTGCAGTCAGCACAGGCTGCTGGAAGGTGCCTTGCCCAGATGGAGGGAAGGGAAGCTCCATGCTGGGAGCACTCAAGCACATCTGCTAGGACAGCCACGGCACATGGACCACGCCAGGCTCTCCAGCTGCTCTGGACCTCCACATTCCTACCTGCAGAGTGAGCTTCTCCAGCTTCATTTCCAGAGATCTGTTCTCCTCTGCCAGCTTGCTGCGTTCAGCTTCCAGCTCCTCAATTTTCAACCTGGAGAAAAAGGGAAAATTAATAGACTTTGTGTGTCCCTGCACAGTCCCACCACAAATAATCAAGTAAAGCATGAAATCAGAAACAGTATCAGATTATTCCTGCATTCAGTATCACAAAACTGCACTACTGAGGCAGCTAAAACATATGGTTAAAAGTGACATGTTTATATGATGAGAATATAATTTGTAAAAGTATATTAAAAATCTACAGCTTGAATATAAAGCAAGTTCAGCTTGGATACCATCTGAACCACAGACGGAGTCTAGACCATCACATCTAATAACCACCAACAGCTAAAACCTCCATGAGGTATCAAATCTCTTTTTGATCTGATTTATACTTTTGGCCTTCACAACACTCCTTGGCACTAAGTTCCACAATTTAATTATGTGCTGTATGAAAAATTTGTTCAGTTTGTTTTATACTTCACACATGATTATTTCACTGAGTGCCCGTTAGGTCTGCTATGAAAAGTTGTAATTGTACCACACTCCCCTCTCCACACCACAGTACAGGCCTCTCTATTATTTCCTGAAGAATCTCAGTTTAGTCTTCCTTCACAACAAGGATTTTCCATATTTTTATTGTTCTTCCTTGTTCCTTCAAGTTTTATATAGAGTTTTTGCTATGAAATAAGCTGGAACTACAAACAGCACTCAGATATATTCAGTGGTACAATGAGGATTTCTGCTTTATTCTCAACTTCTTTTCCAATAACTTCTAGTATTCTATTTGTATTTTTAACTATGGAGCACCTATCTGATATTTTTAGAAAGCTGTTCACAACAATGTGAGATCTCTTTCCTGAGTGACAACAGCTCATTAAGAGCTCTCTGTTGTGGGAATAAAAGTAAGGGTGTTTTTACTTATGTGCATGGGTTTGGCAATTATTGACATGCAACTTCATCTCCCGTCTCAAGCAGCATCATAAGATTTCTTCTGAAATTCTGAATGCTCTGATAAGCTGAATAATTTCATATTATCTCAAACTCTGCCACCTTGCTACTCACAAACCCCTTTTTTGTCTTGGACAAGTTCCCAATTCCCAATCAAAACCATTCTAGGACCTAGTGGAAAAACCCTCAGCATTGTGAAAACATTTGTTCTTTGATTTTCCATATTTTAACTTTGTATTACATAAGCAAATTAATGGGAAAAAATGCATGAAGTTTTACAAAGTGAGAATATATTATTTTATCTCTGGCTCAGGAAATCCTGGAGACAAGGTACAGAGAAGCCAGGAGAGCCTCCTGGCAAGGTACCCAGCTGCTCTGTCCTGTTCATGTGGGCACCTACCACTGGCCACTGCCACAGACACTACACTGGGACAGCCAGACCTCTGGGGTTTATACATTCTTATCAATCCAACAAAGAATCTCCTTTTTCATTCCATCAAAGTTTCTTTGTGACCTCTGGCTCAAAGCTTTCTGAAAGGTCAAATACATTAGATCAACCACACCAACCTTAGACAAATGACTGGTGAATCCTTCAGAGAACTCTATCAGACTTGTTAGGCAGGATATAAATATATATAAAAAAGACTGGATATAAAATTTTTGCTTGCATTTAAGTACAGAGTACAAAACCTTGATGCTCCTTTCAAGACCCTCCCCTTCCACACGTTAACTTCTTGTATAACTAATAAAGAATAACACTGATCTTTGGATTCAATTTTCTCAGGACCCTTTTTTCAGAATGTTCTTTAAGAATTAATTCTATTGCTTAATAATACTTTCAAATGATTGAAATTAAGAATAAAGAATGCAGTCACCTGCCAATATCCCAAAATTATACATGTTCAGCGCAGAAATGTCTCTCAATAAATATGCAGCTTGGATGGCTTAAATTATTTGTAAGCCTGACCCCTGCTGGCAATTTTCAAATATTATAAAGTATCATCTTTCTCTGCTCTTAGAAGCTTCTAAAATGACAAGGAGCAGTTTTAGCACTGTCCAGGCCATTAAAAAAAATCATCAATAACTTTCAGAAGAGACACAAAGCTAGTGGGGATGGAGGATGCCGAAGCAGGAGACTCAAAAGGTCAGGAAAAATGGAAATTCAAAGTGGAATTAAGGCTTTTAATGGTACATTTCTAAATGGATTGCAGAACAGGCCGTGAGGAGAGCAACACTTCTCTGAGGAACACCAGCGCAACAGCTCCTAAAAGGTCAGAGCCAGACACAGGACTCTCATCAGTACTTTCTCCAGTCTTGACATGCTGAATTTTAATTGGGAACAAATTTCTCCCCATCCAGCCTCACAAATAATCTGACACTGCTGCTATCTGCCTGCAGAACTTGTCTCCGCGGGGAGGTTTAAGCTCAGGCCTCTCAGTTGCCCTTTGAAAATCATTCATAGCAGTGCTCAGAAAACACTTCCCAAGACCTGAGACACAGCTGTAATGAGGGTAGATTCAAGCCATTACATTTTTGTGCTATTTCACCTGCAATTTTAGGATTCAATAATCTGTTGGTGACCTTTGTGCCTCACTGCTTAGCAAGTGGTGATTTGAAGCCTGGGGCACTCCCAGTCAGGCAGCAGATACCACGGAATCCTGAAACGGTTTGGAGTGGAAGTGACTGTAAAAATCATTTAGTTCCCTGCTCTGCCATGGGCAGGGACACCTTCCCTAGACCAGATTGCTCCAAGCCCAGTCCAACCTGGCCTTGGACACTTCCAGGGATGGGGTAGCCACAGCTTCTCTGGGCAACCTGTGCCAGGGTCTCACCACCCTCAGAGGGAAGAATTTCTTCCCAGTATCCCATCTAACCCTGGCCTGCGTCAGTTTGAAGCCATTCCCTCTTGTGCTACCACTGCATGCCAGGGTCATAAGTCCCTCTTTGATTCTCTTGTAGCCCCTTTAGGTACTGAAAAGCCACAATAAGGTCACTCTTACTGTGCCCTCTCTTCTCCAGAACCACCTACTCTGTGACCAGCAACAGGCACAGGAGCACCCATGAGCTGAGGGTCACAGCCTTTCCCCCCTGAGCATGGCCTTAGGCTCACCCCTTGGATGGTTGCTCCTTCCCAGTGTCCCAGCTATCGGGGATCCTCCTTTCCTGACACAACGTAGGGCTTCCTGCCATGCTCGGGGCAAGGTCAGCCCATTGAGGCACAGGGCACTCCCTGCTTCTCCTTCAGAGACAAAACCTGTTGCTTCCTCTGCTCTGAGGAACAAGAACATTGCTGTAACCTCTTTGTGCCAGGAGGATTTGGGGACTGACTAGTGCTTTCACCATTTATCCCTCTCCTAATTTATTTTTAACACTGTTAAGTGTCCTGGATCTCCAGTGGGAAAGCAATCAGAACCATAAGCAAACAGTTTGTGCTATTCCAGCTTTGCTTCCCAGCCCCCTGGGGAACACTTCCCAATGGCAAAGAGAGAGAAGCAAGGGAAGTCCTATCTATATATAAACACAGTAAAGCACTTGCAGCTGGTGGTTAAGATATGGAAGTCAAATACTGAAAAATATTTACTGGCTTGGCACTTGGATTTTTTTTCATTTACGTACGTTCAGGTATAGGGATGATTTGGTACTGCTTTGGGATGCACCAGCATCCACAAAGGCAGCCTTGGTGCACACACCTTGTGCCTTTTCTCTCCAAGGACACCTGCACAAGAGAGGTGATACTATTTTATCACCATTTTGCAATCCTCAGCTTGTTACACACTGGAGTTACCTTCAGGTAGGGAGAACAACCCAAGACAAATTTGTGTGAAGACCACAAAAAGCAAGGATACAGAAACACCTGGGTACAGCACAATCATCTACCAGCTCAGTTTTTTGGCCCAGAATGGTCTGGGTTAAAGAGGACCTTAAAGATCATTCAGTTCCAGCCCCCCCACCATGGGCAGGGACATCTTCCACTAAACCAGGTTCCTCCAAGCTCCATCCAACCTGGCCTTAAAAGCTGGTGTCTATTCTAAAAACAGCCTTGTGCCACCAGGAAGGAATAAACATCAGTTACTTTCTGAAATGTCAACACCATTGTAAAGTTTTGTGATACAGGGAAAAAGCATTTGAATTTATTTCTGGAGAATACATGAACTTCTCAATACAGGGGTTTGAAAACATGAAAGTATTTAATCTCTGGCAAAGATCTCTTCACATGTCTGGAAGATTTTCCTGTATCAGACAGCTCAACCCAGAGCTGAAGGCTCCACAGGCATAAGGTAAATTGATGCCACCTCCACAACCTTTCACAAGATCAAATTTAGTGCAAGAATACAGATTCATTGGCATTTGCTCAGCCACATGGATTTTCCCACTTTTCAAAACTGAGCTTTATATTGCCTCCACTGCATGTTTCATTATCTCAAATCAGAAGAAGGAATGAAGAAAAAAAACCCCACCTACAGCCTCAGGTCTCCTGAAATGACAGTTGTGAGAATCAGGAGACATCCCACCGTGTGTGTTCAGTCTATCTAAAAACCTTAGATCGTGAGACAAGGCTGCTCCTACTTCAGAAAGGAAAAAACAGGGCAATCTGTTGGATTTTCAACAGCATCCAGGCACTCCAAGTGTCTCTCTCAGTCCAGAGCTTTTCAGTGGAATTAACCAGTGAAAACTCCCCCCCGCCCCCATCACCCTTTTATCTTTTCTTTATTGGTTTTTAATGTTCTCAGCTGTGTTATGTGGTTGCCTGTGGATATCACCGATGAGGACATGTCTCACAGAGGCTCCATCTGTGAAGGGGACATGGCCTTGTGGAAAAGCTATTGCTGAACAGGAAACTACTGAATGGAGCAGAAAATGTATGTGTTGGGAAGACGCTATTAAGGCATCCAGATGGCATTGAGATGGTGTTAGGAGCAGAGCAGACAGAATTCCTGCAAGTGTGACTAATGGGCATTGGCAAGGACATGAATTTCTTTTGAATTACTGTAACTCTACCCAGTCACTAAATCCACAGAAAACATTTAGGATTTACCGGGGTTGCAGCTTGACAGCAGAAAGAAAAAGTTCAGATTTGTTCCAGCTGAAAAGGTCCTTCAGCTGTTGCCACTTAAGTCTTTAGTGAAGTTACTTTAAAATATATTCCTTTTATTTATAGATTCTGAAATATCAGTTTCTGCACATTTATCACCTTCCCTGTAAAAGGTGCTAATGCCCAAATGCTGTACCCTACAGTGCAGGAACTCAATGGGTTGACCACTGTTTCTTTTCATAGGATCTACAGAATATAAACAAATATTATTTCAGAGGGAGCAGCAAAAAGTGTGAGAAATGACAGCATTAGCACTGCTTTTATTGTCTCTCCAGAAACGATGATGCTGGGAGAGAGCTTCACATTTAAAGTTATAAAAGGTCTGACGAAATAGCACTTTGTTCTCAAGAGAAGGAGGAAAAACTGATAAAGTCTTTCAAGTTTCTGGCTGAAAATTTACTTTTCATACTAAAGAAAAATGAGACAAAAGATATATTTTTAAAAGCTCTCATTCACTCACAGGAGGTGAATACAGATTCAAAGAATTAATATGGATTTCTTTTTCTCCTTTATGCCTCCCCTGCTTTTGTTTTCAGAAGTGAGCTCCAAACCACGGGGTCTATATGGAAATGCCTGGAGGCTCAACAGTCCATTCCTGTTCTGCACACTCCTCTTGCTGGCTTCAGTGGTTCCCCCTATTTTTCACATTCCTTCGTGACAGCAGCTAACAGGAGAGGCTGGGCTCAGCCCAGAGGAGCAGACACCTCATCCTGTAGGTTATAGGATTTCAAAGACTACAATAAATGACAGAAATGGAAATAACTCCCTCATAAGCTGTGGCATTTCTTTTCCCTCTTTCCAATTTGGAAATCTGCATTCTTCCCCCCATTTTCTCCCAGAATTAGTTTCTGGCAGTGGTGTGTAGAAGGAAGGAGTGACAGTGGAGACTGTGTTGTTCTCTTCTCCTTAAGAGCTATATAAAATTGAGTAAACCAGTGCTGTTGAGGCCCACAGGAGGAGGATGAGCACAGCAGACCTAACCCCTTTCCATTCTGATCCCTGCTCTCCTCCAAACCCCTTCTGTTCTTTAATCACAGCCACCCAGTTCATTGCTGCTGTACAGAGAGGACACATCCAGCTGAGCCACGAGGAGTGCTCTGATGTGGATCACAGCACATCATTCCTGAATCCCAAAGGACTGGGAGAATATAGTGATTTATTCTGTATTCCTTTGAGAAAAAGCCTCTTCTATGAAGAAAGAACTTGGCCCAGTTTCTTGAACAATGCACAGAAAATGCAAAATAAAGTCCAACCATACCCATTGACTGCTTAAGTCTAGAAACATAAGAAAAAATCTTTATAGAGTCAATTCTGCAATGCTGTGAAGTTCTTGAGAGTGCAAGGAGATGTCTGAAGCAGTAATAGAAGCCAACAGTAAGGAAAAAGGAGCAGGGACTGGCTTAGAGTGCTCCAGCAAAGAAAGCTCCAGCAGAAAGAAAATGCCTTGCACCAAGTCATTTACTGTTAGAGCTGAGCAGTGAAAAGAGTGATCAAAATCAGACAAACCCATGCTTTGTGGAACAGCTCTGTAGCTAAATAACCAGCACCAGGGCATGGGACAAGTATTTAAATCAGCCATAACAACAAGAAGTGGTTCAGTAAAAGATGACAGAAGAAACCAGTCTGGAATTAGAATGTGGGATTGTGGCTGCTATGCACCCACAGCTTCAGGAGCAAGAGACAAGAAAACCCAAAATACCAACATGAAACAACTGCAGAAGCTTGGCCTCTGCTGAAACAGCCTTCAGAGTATGGCCCACCGCTGGAAAACAGCTCTGCACCATCAACCACTGCACTGGGAATTGGCCCGGGTATGGGACATTGTGTGAAAAGTTTGACACCATTTCATGGAAGGAGGAGAGACATGAGATTAGCAGTCAAAGAAATTCTTTAAAAACAAAGAGGGAAAAACATTATCTAGGAACTTTAGGGCTACTGTTGAGCTCAATCAAACACCATGATCCCGTAACAAGGAGGTATTTGTGAGCTCCACTCATCCCTGCCCAGGAAATAGATTTTAGTTCAGGGCAGTCAGACATCTCCATCCCCACTGCCAAGAGCCTGTCACAATATGGAGTGGTCTGGACTATGTGGCAATCCAGCTGTTTCTCCCTGAAGCTGCTCAGGTAATAGATGGCAAATGCTGTTCAGGGAAGGTAAACACCAAATCATGAGTCTTGGAGGGGAAAATAAACAGCCTGGATGTCTCCCAGATGAAAGGGTACTGCAGCAACACCAGCCAGGGAGGGAGAGACCAGGAAGGCACTGTACAAAAACTCTGCAAACCTGCAGGTCCCAGAAGACAGCAAACAGGCTGCTGGCTTTACTGATACACAGGAACATTATTAACCAGGAGTGACAGGTTTAATGCTGCCAAGGCGGTGCTGAATACTCCTGTAGCAGTGTAAACCTCAGGTTTCAGAGGGTCCAATGTGCTTTAGCAGAGGAAAAGCTTGAAGGAGCTAAAAAACCCCCACAAAAGGCGAAAGTTGATAGAGACAGGTTTATCTCCCTGAAAAAGGGAAGTCATAGCATTCTATCCTTTAGCAGAACTCAAACATATGATAGAATAAAAGAAGGAGATGTATGCCTTGGGCCTCCAGAACTATTACAGCACCTTGAGGGAACTACAGGAGCAAGTCCCCAAGATTAGGTGTACAGCCCTAAAATGTATTGGAATAGCTTAGCTGAACATGTGTTATTTTCAAACACCTCCCTCCTGCTATGGAACTGGGCTTTCAAAGCTGTAAAACAAGCTCCAGAGGCAGAGCACAAGAGCAAAGCCATAACATACAGGCCAGTAATTTCTGCTTTCTGCAGGATTCTGCTTGCTGAAAAACCTTGCTTTCAGTCCTATGAGGCAGTCACACTTTATTGTGATGGAGCTGAAAATATCAAAGAATTAAGAAGTAAAACTCCAGCCAAAGCCTTAAATCAGCTGAGAATAAAATACTCAAGCTTGTCAGGACCTGATTTGCTCAACTTCAATGAAAGGAACTTTATTAAACGTTCAGAAACAGATGAACTTTTCTGTGCTCAGTATTTATTGTGTCACCTGCTTTGCAATGGAAGCTATAAATACTTTAATAAATACATGGAAAGGTTGTTTAGCTTCACTGTAGCTTTTGTAAATGCTCATGTATCCTCTGCTGAAATGCTGTTTTGTAACTACTCTTTCACTGAATCACAACAGGTACCCTTCTGCCATCTCCAGCAATGCACAAGGGGAAACATCCCTCTTTTATCTCCAGTGCCTCACATGCATCAGCAGTACAAAAGCTGGATTCTAAACCTCTTCACACACATGCCAACAGATGCTGTATTTACAGTCGAGATTTGGTCAGAATAAGAAACAAACAGCAATGCTCTTTCCACAGGAAAAAAAGTCAACAGAGGGAATAGTGATGCAGGAGCCAGTCTTACTAATTAACTGACAGCAAAAGACCCCGAACATTAAAAGAAAAGAGCCTGAAGCCTCCCAAAAGATAGCAAAGCTTATAAAGTAGCTAAAGGCAGGACAGATCAGGGGCTGAGTGTTTCTGTTAATGCTTCATGGGTTTCTCATGTTCATAATAGCTGGTGAGAAAGTAAAACGTGCTCAGGAAAAGAACATCCTACTTCAGAAATACAAGGAAAATACATTCTGATCAATGGCATCACCCCATTGCCTGAACAGCAGGCAGCCCATGGACACAGGCAGTCTGTAGACATAAACTTCTTCATGCACTGTAGCACAGTGAGCTTCTGTACCTGCTGCTCCACCAGGAGATGACAATAACCACAGCAGGCAGTGAAACCACCCTGGGCATTTCCCTTCTCATTAGTTCAGCCAAAAATAGCAGAATCTGCTCAGCCTTCCCCTTGCTTTGCCTACCTGAGCGTGTCCACCTCCTCCTTGGTGATGACAGAGCTCTGCTCAGCTGTGCACTGCTGAGACTTCAGGACCTTCATCTCCACCTCCAGCTGCAGGAGAGAAAAGGTATTAGTTCCTCCAGCACTGGTAAGGGGCACACACAAACAGCAAATGGAGAAGGAAACCGTGAGGTTCTGCACAGATCAGACTTCTCATTACACAGATGTAAAGCACAACTTCTCATGTGTTAAATGCCAAAACCTCACTTAACCCTGCTTCCCTTTGCAATTCCTTTCGCCTTTCCCACCATTTTCTCCACAGTAGACGAGGCATGGAAAGTTAACTGTTACTAGCAAAGCTTTTGCTTCTCTTACAGATATTTCCCCTATTTTCCCCATGGATAATAGGATGCAGAAGACTCTGTGTGGCACTAGGAGCTCGCTGGCTCCTGACATTTAGTATTGACAGTTCAACCTCACTCAATTCCTCCCCCAGAAGAAATGAACCACGGGATTACGCTGTCTTGTCCACAACAGCTCTGAGACACATACATTGAATCCAAAAGACTGGGGAATATTTCCAGCACTCTCCAATAAACACTTGTAGCTCTAGCTGCTCAGGTAGCTCTGGCTGAACAAACAAACAATTAAGAATATTTTCTGCCTCTGGCTTTGTTTGGGAAGGAACTTGCAAGAAAGTATTTCAAAACTCTACAGACATGAGAACTTCTTAACCAGACTCTATAACTCCCAGGCTCCCTGACTTGCAGCAGTCTGGGTCCCTAATTCAGAGACCAAGACAATGCACAGATTGATAAACTCCATATGTTACTTGTTTCTAAACCACTCAGAAAATGATTTACTATGAAGTGTAAGCAGAGACAAACTACCCAGAGGATACTCAAACTTCTGTTCCAACACCTTCTCCCAGCTTAGACCTCCTTCACACACTGGACTTCCTTTTGTCATCTGTCTTTTTACCACCTGTCGACTAATTCCCCTAATAAATCCATTGATGGAAACTGTATTTTTTCACCCAGGAGGAAAATAATAAGCAATCCAGCCTTAATTATAGATGCAAAACTTATGACCACAGAGAGTTCAGTGCTCAGCATCAGGGAAATTTCATACACTATTCCCTGCAACAGCATGGGTTAGACTTGTAGAGCAAAATCACATTGCAATGGCAAACTTCTGCAAGCTTTTTGCAGAAACTCTCCAACTTTACAAGGAAAAAGAGCAAGCTGTGATGGACAGTCATATTGCTCAGACAGAACTGAAGTTCTGAATGCTGCCTCTTCACCCTTCCGTGCTTACCAGAACAGACAGGCAGAGCACGGCAGTGCTGTTGGCAGGAAAGAGCGGAAAATGGATGGTTGGATTATTCTCCCACACCTTTCTGACACCAAAGGAACAGAACAGAAGAAAGAGAGCATCAAAAAGATGCTTTAACCTAATTCCCCCTGGCACCCCAAAAAGCCCTGCATTCTCCCCCTGTCTGTCAAAAAACATCCAGGAATAAAAAATAGGCAAAGGCCCACCTGCATCATCAGGCTGTACAAATGTTAATGCATATTAGCTGCCTGATAAGATTATCACAGCCAGAAATGCTTCCCTCAATTTTCTGATTACTGAACTTATCTCTCCCAGCTCAGCCCATCACAGATGGCTGAGGATAAAGCAAGCACACCAGATAATTCCAGGAATGTGAATAAAAGGTACTGGGATGAGGAGTAGGCTTCAATTCCAACCTCCTTCTAGCAGGAAAACACTCACTATGCCTCCCATTTCCCCTGTCTGCTGAAGCCTGGAGGTGTTTGCTGTTAGGAGTTTGGGGATGCTTTCTGGGATGAGTGAGGACAGCATTTGAAGATGGAAGGGCTGGTGAGTTATTTATCACTGGCCAAGAGGGCTCAGCCTCAAGTTTTTCCACCTGCTCACCCACACGAGCACATGAATCACGGCTGCCTTCCCAGGGAACGAGGGCGGGCGAGGAACGTGCTGTTGTGATCTGGGGTCTCTTGTGATGGCTGCACAAAGAAAGGGGCAAAACCAGAGCGTGTAACAGGAAAAGGAGATGGGAGAGTGAATGCACATGAGCTCAAGGGAGCTTGTAAGAAGCATCTCACTTGATACACAGCAGTGACAAATTAAGGCCAGGTATGCTCAGCAGTGGCAGGATGAGATTCTGCTGCGTTTCTAAGAATAAACTGTTGAAGGAGAACGAGGAGGGAAGGGCACATGGGCTGTAAGGGCATTTCATCTCATTTTTATGTCCTCCCACTTTGCAAGCGACAAGACTCCCTGAACTGAAAATCTGATGTGCCCGAGGTGAGAAGGGAGAGGAGGACACAGTGGTACCACTACAGATGAAACTGGCTCGAGCAGTGAGCTGTTGAACGAATCTGCTCCCCAGGACTAGGAGTAAAACTACTGGAGAGTTCCAAGTTCAGGCCAAGACACAACTTTGTGCCACGGGAAATTACTGCCATTCAGACCTCACTAATTGTTTATAAAATAAGTAAAGCAATTAAGGTATTAAATGCTTCATTCAAAATGTGTTGTTTCCAGGTTTCATCCCTAGCAACTGTTAGGAAAACAGCCCTTACTGCGAATCTCACCGAAGGTATTGAAATATTAAGATATTTAAAATACTATTTAATTTTATGTTATTAATGTATTTTCCAGGACAAAAATAGTTAGTTGAGATGGAGTAGCTTACTGTTGGGACCCAATTCTGCTTTTCTGAAGGCAACACAGTGCAAGACACAATACAAGAATGAAGAGAACGGCTAAAAATAAGGAATCTGTTGATAAAGCCTAAGAGGTGAGGAGCTTTCCAAGACCATTCCCTTTGACACAGCCTCAGGAGAGCTCTGGGAATGGGTGATGAGCATGAAATAATACACCACAGGGGCAGTTTGTCCCTTCCTGTCCCCTTGTCCTCTCAGTACCTGTGCCAAAGAACAGCCTCAAGAAGGCATAAGGAAAGGAAGAACCAAACCCCCCCTGCTGCTTTCTCCACCTAATTCCCACCACATCCCTTTTCCTAAATTAACTTCCAGTCCTGGTCTCTCTTGTTCACCAGATGCCACTTTCAGCAGGCATTTTATGCTTTTTGAACCAACTCATTATTCCTGGCTAAAACTCTTCCAATTTTTATCAATAATTTTATGCAACTGGCTGAGTTAAACTTTTATTGCTTTGAATACATTAAACTAGTAGAAGTCATTATCAAGCAGAGAGGGGAAAAGGGCTGCTCAAATTACAGCTCATTGCTGTATTCCCCCATTCGATACCAAACAACCCAGGTCAGCCTCGATCTTTTAACTGGCATTGAGAGCAGCCAGGGAACATTGCTGTGAAATACGGCATTGCATCTCTTGTCCTGAAAGCTGCACAAGAGGGACTTAAGGACCTACATCATCTGCAGGAGCTTCAGGGATTATATCACCTGGGATCAGACCCTCAGTGATATTCCCACCATACAGAATGCATTAAAAACTTGAAAAGAAATCAAGCTGTTATTTTAATAAAGTTATCTAAGGTTTTTATGATAAGGCAGAATAATGAGTGATATCAGAGCCTATGAATGAACAAAACACGTGAACATATTTTGAGGATGTATTGTTCTCTTCTCAAAATATACTGGGGCCTCTTGTTCTCAACCTAAAATGTTCCCATTTATTCTGAACCTTTTCTACCCTCTTTAACTTCTTAAGCATTAATTCCAGTCCAGCTTTATTGCTCTCAATAAAAGGTGATCAGGACACACACAGGATATAGACTAATTTTAGAATATCCATTGCCACAAATATGGAAGTGCCCCAAAAGGTGAAATGCAAATAATTTTTCCGAAATAAGTATTGCCATCATTATTTACCAAAAGGAGAAAGAGAGGAAGGAAGAACATGGATGGATTTTCATCTAGTATTTAATTATATGAAATATCATTCTTCTTTCAGCTTTACTTCTAAACCTGCCTCAACAAGATTCCAAGAAGGTGGTTCTCCTCCAAGTGTTAATGACATAGCAAACACCCACAGCAGGGTAAGAAATATGTTCCTCACTGGTTCTCTCTTCTGTAGCAATTATTTAAAGACATATGAGATGACAGGAGAAACAAAATTATAAATTCATCTCCTGACAGCTAGAAGAAACAGAGCTTTACTTTAGGGAGTTGATTTTCTAGGTAAATTTCTGGCATTTGTCACTTCTGATCCATATTTGTCCCCTCCAACCAAGCACCCTGAGCCTCTGCAATGCCATGGACCTGTTGTTCCTCACACTCAACTCCAGGAGGTTTCAGCATTGATGGAGAAAAGCCTTTCCAAAGCATCCCACTGACCACTGCTGTCCACACTCCATCTTCAGAATGAGGCTCATCACCAGTCAGATCAGTCAGCCTTGAAAACCACATTTGCAAACTTCTGAAAATTTTAATGCACTGCCCAAAACAATGATCAAATCTCTGTTCAGGTGCCTCATTCTGGGTAATAAAGGACTCAAAATCTAAACTATTTCAACTCATTGCCAAAGTAGGATTTGCATGTTGAAAAAAAAAAAAAAAGGGGGCTGGTTTACTCGCCCACATCATGTACACACATTTCACAGAACACATGCTGGAGACATACAGTTATTATTTGAATAATGAGTGCATTTTAGTGAGCGGCTGATACAGCAATCTTATCCTGATGAAGTGTGTCTGCACGTCATTCAGCATTTTTGGAACTGCAAAAAGCAGGAAATGCTGAATCCATTATAAACGTCTAAAGGTTTATTTAACAATGGGCTGATGCAACATCCTTTGAAAGGCCTTCCTCAGCAAAAGAGCTGATTTTGAACGGCAGCGATAAATGGGAACTGAATTGCACAGAGCCAGCATGGAAAGGTGAATTGAGAGGTTGTGTTTGACTACAAGTCTCAACACAATCCAAGGAGCTATTTCAGTACAAAAACATTTAAATGTATGAACACCAAGCAAACTTGGAAAGGAAGAGTGTACACTAAAATAGACAAGAACAGATGAACCGGGATCCCAAGTATGACCTGTCCACTGAGGTCTGAAAACCTCAAGGCAAACGAGGAGCTTGATATGACAGCAATGCCATGTGTGCTTCTCTCCATGGGATGTAGCAGAGACTAAGGAGCTTCTCTGCCTCTCTTCCCACAAGGCAGCACAGCAAGCTTGGTGTTGTCTACAAGCTTATAAATCTGGCATCAGAACAGAAACCTAACACACATGGCACACCAGTGAGTTTAATTTGGGTGTCCAGCAATACCACAGGGTAGTAAGATGCCATGCTGAGCACTTCAGAGATCATTCTGCTCAGCAGAAGCAGCACCCCCTCTTCCATATGCCCACCCCACTGGCATTCTGAAGGGCTGTTCTCCCAAAACATCTGCAGAGAAGCACACACAGGGAGAACTAAGCCTCCCCAGATTTCCTAGTGAACTTTACTTTTCTTCAAAAAGTCGGACAGTACTTGTAAAACAAAATATTGCTTGCCATTTAGAAACAGGCTAAGCAGCCCAGGATTTTTTTCTTGGGAAAGTTAATCCTCGATGCCATTGTGAAACAAAAGCAATAAAGCCAAAGAAAATCAGATATTCAATAAAAAATGGGTTGGAACTACCCGTCTCTCAACTGGCTGAAGCAAAAAAAATTTTTTTTTTTTCTTTTGGAAGATGAAGGCTGGCTGGATCAGAGTCACCAGTCTCTAGGGGTTCCACCATCTGTAACAAACTTGCTGTGCTTTTATCACTGAGAAGTCAGGGCTAGGAGCAACCTCTCAGCAAACTCCTTCCTAAAAATGTACTCATGCATATATATTATTGTAGATACACACACACTGGGAAATGGACATATGCTGACTTCTGCTTCTCTCCAATACAGTCTGGATTGTGGCTTTTTCTCCTCCTGTTGCAGTAAAAAGAGAGCAATTTTTCAAGTTTATACCAAATGTCATTCTATTTCATTTCCAAATATAATCTCCTAGAGAGAAGGTTCGCTTGCCCTATTTCCAATCTCTAAAGTTAATACACAAATTTATATTCCTTTCTCCCACTCGCTCCCCTAAATTAAGAGGTGTAATTACTAGGAACGCTTGCTACAAACGAATGGAGTGCCAAGGGAGAAGGAACTGTCAGGGCTGGACGTCTGCAGCAGCCACCCTCCCCTCTCCCCCATCCCTGGAGGATCCTGCTTATGAGGCAGTTTCTATCTTTCCCATTAGCAGGGGTAGCTCACACACAGGAGCAGACGACAACCTCTCCCTTTCCAGGCAGGACAATCATAAGGGACAAAATTACAAAATTAACTTCAGCCTGCCAAGGCCCACTGGTGCTTGCCAGGATGACTCCCCTCAAACCCACCTTTTGCCTCTCCCCAGCTCTGCTGACCTCTCAGGCAACATCAGGGTTCCTTAACAGCAGCAGAGAAATGTAGATCTGTGATCTAAAAATTCAGCCCCAATCTCCTCACTCTCCCCCTTCCTCGTATCCAGCACACCCTCTCCAAAGGAAGATTGATTATTATAATCAGACTTAGCTCTGACACAGCATTTGCATTTTCAAAGCACAGCATAGTCATTAACTAATTCATCTACCCCAAGGGAGCCTTAACGAGCATTCACCTCTCTCCCCTCTGATTCCCAATCCGCAGGCAGCCCGCAGCTTTCCTTCCAACACCTCCCCTCCACATTGTGCGGCACCAGCACAACTTGGGGAAACTCCAGACAGGCTCAGCGAGCCAAACTCAGCCCTGCTGCAAAGGAACAAAAGGACAAATGCACAGACACCCTATTTAAACCAGCCACCCTACGGCTTCCATATGTAATCACAGTGCTACAGGGTCTGGCAGGAAACAATTTGTTCTGCAAAATAAGGCCAGTGCCACAGGGGGCCCAAAATGGTCCAAGCCTGAGCTGCCTGCCCAGCTGCAAGCATGTGAAGTAGGAATCATCATCACACCACAGCCCCCAAAGCCCCAAACTCCTCCTGCACAGCCCACCTACAACACACCTTTGCTCCAAGACTTGGCCTCCTCCCCCTCTCAAGTGCCTTCTCACATCCTAATGTCACCAGATGCCAGCCCTCCCCACCCACCCGCCTTCCTTGGTGCTGTATTTATTTCTTTTTAGTAATCTGGGATGGGTGCAGGATGTGAGTTTGGAACTAAGCACTACCAGACATTTCAGACGGATGGAAGCTGGCTCGGAGCTCAGAATTAACAAATCTGGAAGGTTCACAGGGAAGAAGAGCAAACATCTTGTACAAGAGATACACCGAGCAAGGGAACTGAAGATGTTAATTTAAACCCATGAGTTTATTCAAGTATAATTACACATTTCAACCCTCACTCCAAGAAAGGAGCAGACAAGGAATCTCTTCCTCTCACAGCCTGTCCTGCCCACGCTCCCAGGCACTGCTATGAGACCTCACTGCCACTGCTTGACAGCAAAACACCTTGACAGCTCCACGTCCAAAACCCCTCTCTTTGCTCTAACAGCTCATTCTGAAGAAGGATCACCTAATTTCCATGTTCATTCAGCTCAGAGCTCTCTGCTGTTATCAGCCTCGCGTCACCACTTCCACCAGTGTGTAGATGACTGTTTCCTTTAATTACTACTGAAAGCTCCTCCCCAGCCAGGGAGAACAAAACAGCTGGAGTCCACCGAGAGAAGGCAACTCTGGAGTAATTAGCCTTAACTGGCTGACACCTCCTACCCATTACTCCTGGTTAGAACAGCAAACACAGAATAAGAGCCTGTTTAGGGAACCTGTCAAGGTGCCAGACTGGATGTGCCACATCCCTGCCCAGTGTAGCTGCGGTGCTGGCACAATGGAGTTGTCTGCTCTCGAGAAGAGCATCACACAGATCATTTCCTTCATGCAGGAATAGGCATTTTTGGCTAGAATCAAGTCTTCTAGCAGCTGTAATTTACAGTCAAAGCAACAAATAAATCTGCAAAGATGTCATACCTCCTCTGTACGGAGTTTGAATACAGTTTGTTTCCTGAAAATATAGCCTCGAGGAGTTTCCAGAGCATTCACTCAACAATTCTCATCAAACAGGAGCTTGTAATCCCACCTCTCACTCCCCCCCATCAGTTTTCTCATTGAAAAATCATCACATAATAAACAGTCAGAGAAGAATCTATGCAGTTACCAAGCACCTAGGAAGATCAAAGGGGAAAGAGGAATCCAACATCCATTTTTGTTCCTTTGTTTTCTAACATAAATACGGTGGAATCAATCCTGCTTAATACTGCAAAGAGAGCAAAGGAGCCTTCACTGAGTGCTTGAACTTAATCTTCTTTGTCTGGCTCACATGGAACAACACACAGGCTGTGCTTTTAGGAACAGCTCTCTCACTCCTGCTGCAGCTCCAGCCCAATTTTGCAGTTCACTACAGCTGGGAGCACTGTTTGCTGGCACATCTAGGCAGGGGCCAGCAGAGCTGCCTGCTCAAGCTGCTCTCTGACCTCCCAGAGTTGGGAAATGTGAGGATGGGGCAAGGGATCCAGCTATGGGAAAGCAGCAGCTCTCCTGACAGGCCCTCCCAGTGGCAGAGCCTTGAAGGAGCCTGCCCAAAGAACAGGTTAAGTGGAGCAGGTTGAATATTTTCTAGCTAAATGACCCATCCTGAGATTAGCCTGTGACAAAAAGCAGTGGGCTTTTAATGTATAAAAAGCGAGAAATCTCTCTCCTGGTGCCAAAACCCAAAGGTCACAGGGCCCTGCCAAGACTGCTCTGCCCATTTCAACCTCTTGGGATGACGCCTGCAGGGGCCTTCAGTTGCCAGCAGCAGTCACAGAGTGAAAGGCAAACAGCAGTTCCCTCTCAAATACCGTATGTTCAGCTCTGGTGCCAAAGCACAAACCTGGCATTTTAACCTTTGGTGAACACGTTCTTGCTGCCACCAACAATAAACTCTGAGGTCCAGCTCAGAGGAAAGGTGTACTGGATGTGCAGCGATGACATTAGCACTGAACACAGCATCAACAGGACAGGGCCTGGCAGGAGCTCCATTTTATACAGCCAGTCTTTAGAAGTTAATGAAATATTCATAAATAAGTTAAAATTCTCCTGACAAGCCAGATCCTGTAATACAACATAGAGTTGTCAGCCTCAATTAAGTGATTCCAAAGAGGCAGGGCTCTGCCATTCATTATTTACCAAGAGGTCATAGGACAAATCCTGCTCTATGATCTCCTTGTCTCAGTGGCTAAATTGAGTTTTACAGTTCCTGCTGGAGGACTCTGCTGCCCTGACAGACCCCAGCCTGCCACAGCTACTACCTACCCCCAGCATCCATCAGCCAAAGGCAAGAAACACTGGGAACAAACTCTTCTAAGGACACTGAGACACAAAAAGACTGAAAGCAAATGATGTAGCAAGCTGATTAGGCTGTGTAAAGACTAAGTCTTGAAACTTAAACTTTTTTTAAGCCTTTATCTCCCTATTTGTATACACAAAGCCAGCCCCAGGCAAGAGGAGAAGTATCCAGCAACCTTTGATCTGCAGGCACATCCTCTGAACATGCCCTCCATGCCTTCCCCCAGATCCCATAGCTGGAGAGCTTCACATCCCCCCTGCATGTTCAGGACAAGCTATGCTTAGGGAATTGTATTTCTTGTATCAGATCTCTCAGATTGCTCCTCTTCTGATGCAGGCAGAGCTTCCCAGGACTGTGAAAGCAGGAGGAAACTGGTCTCCATCCTTGTCACAAGGAAGATGTAAATTAGGTAGTACTTTGTCCCATCCTAACACGACTGTTCAACAGCCCCAAGTCTTCCTTTCCCTCTCTGGTCAGGCACTGGAACTTCATGTTCCTTCTACAGCTTCTCCAAGCTGCTTTTTAGGAAGGCAGAATAAAGGAGCAGAAATGACAGAATCCTAGAGGTACCCTGGACCTCTCACCTGGTTTTCTTAAAGTGCTGAACATAATGTAGAGCCTCTGCATTCTCCAGGGAATTTTAGCTCAGCTAAATCGAACCAAGTGAGTCTGAGGTAGCCCATAAACTTCTTACAGGTTCTGGAAGAGCACAATTTTGCACAACTATTAAATGGGCCTTTTGTGTCTCCAGGCTGTGCCTCCTATAATAAAGCCTCTGATAATATCCCTGTCCTGCTCTCATTTAATCAAGTAACTCAGATTTTAGCGACAACAGTGACACTGACAAGCACCACTCCAGCTACAGCATCCTCTAAACAGGAAAATGATTCACTTTTCTCCTCTGCTCAACAACTGAAGAGAAAAAAACCCTCCCCACTCCTCCCTCTCCAGTCCTTGTTCCTGTTATAATTGTGCCTGTCAGTACAGCTCAGGTTTTAGGAGTACACCTGTGGCATGGAGGCCACCCCAAGTGATGGGCTGGGGATTAGGGCAACGTCCATGAGTCCCACCTGAGTTAGAATTGCTCTTCAGGTCTGGGTCAGACCATTTACCCCCAACCTGGCAGCACCTGTCCCACAGGGAAGAGCAGCAGGAAGGCAGCTCTCCACTTCAGAAAGCCACATTCTTCCTCCTGACAGTCCTAACCCCACGTCAGCTCTTATCACCTTGGAAGAGCAAATGAAAACAGTCCTGCTGCAACCAAACGGTGCTGCCGTGTCCCATAAAACTTTCCCGTTAATGGATCCAACAGCAGGTTCATTTGTGTAATGGGACTTTTAAACAGACCGTTTATTTCTTTTTAATTTGAAGGGAATGTGCTATTTGATCCCATGTGCCCGGCTGGATTTTTAAAACAGAGATAAACCATGAGAATTGACTCACTAAGTCTCTCCTTCTCACCTAATTAAAATAGCATTGAGATAGGAATGCGCAGGGGTGCAATGTGCTGATCACCTCTCCAGCCTGCAGGCAGCTTGTCAGCACTGATCCACCAGGATCCCAAGGCTCCCTCCACACTCCCTGCTTTGCCCACAGGCACGTGCAACAGATGCTTCCGATGGTGCCACAGTGTTGTGTGTTGAACATGAATTTTCTAAGAGGGAACATGCAGCAGGTGCAACACACCAGCTGAGGCTGTTCATCACTCCTCGGGCTAAGAGAGGGAGAAAAAAATAACCTTGTCTGTGTACCTCAGAGCTCACTGTATTCCTACCCCATGGGGAATAGCAGGGACCAGTTTTAATGCAGTTATTTACAACAGGCACTGAGAGCTCTCTGGCAGGGGAAGGGAAAGGAGAAGTGTACTCCCATGCCTCTATTCTAGGCCTCACTCCACCTTCAGAACTAAAGTTCCACAATTAAAACGGGGAAGATTCAAAATAGGGTATCAATGACTCCTGCACAATCGTCCCCCTCTTCTAACAACTCATAATTCAGAGTTTACAGGATCACATGACAAAGTGAAGAATAATACAAACACTGCGAAGTAAGCAAGCAACAAATGGCTCTGCTGAAGTAAAACTAGAACTACCTGACAGAGAAAAAGATGTGTCAGACACATTCAAAACAAACAAAATTCACTAAAGACCTTGGGTCTAAAAATATAAACGCACAAACACAATTACTGATAGCACAGAGGCTTTATCACAGAGAAGCATAAAATGATCAGAAAGAGGAAGCTACGTGAAAATTGAAGGAACAGCACAGATCTGAAAAGTCACAGTGCAAGTCCCAAAACAGCTGAAACCCCTTCCTACAAACCGAGCCTTCCTCAGCCAGAAACTCGAGAGGAGGACAGAGTGGGGCAGATGAACTGATCCCAGGATAAACATCAGCACCCTGTGGCACTGGGAACTGGTGATGACCTGGATGCAGCTCAGCTCTTCCACTACAGAAGTGGAAGAGGTTCCTGCCTGTACTCCATGATCCTATGGAAGACACTTTTGCAAAAGCTACTGCTGGAACATCACCTGGAATAATGTGACCACTCTGATTACTCATCTTCAAAGGAGGGACAGAAAGAGGCAGCTTTCCTTAAATCTCTTCAAGATTCATGAGAAAACTGAAGAGCTTTAAGAGAAGGCTGCAAGAGCTTGATTTGTTTAACCTAGACAAATGAAAGGCTGGGAGAGAACAATTGTTCTCTATAAATATGTCACAGCATAAATACGAGGGAGGAAGAACAGTCACTGTAGTTTAAGGAGAATATTAGCACAAGAAAAAAATGGATATTAGCTGCACATATATTTTCAGTTGGAACTGGGAAGATTTCACCTGTCAGAGCACTCTT